>NW_024712913.1:3439995-3472686 GCF_018991925.1 Homarus americanus
TAAACCTTCAAGCCCCATCTGAATTATCTTTCTAAGTCTTCTTAATCTTCATTTAAATTCAAGTCATCTTTACGACCTCCCCCTCCTTCCCTACCCACCACCACCTTCAGTAGCCTCCACCTTCTGCAGTATCCCACCCTTCTGCAGTAGCTCCCACCTTCTGCAGTATCCCCACCCTTCTGCAGTAGCCCCCATCCTTCTGCAGTAGCCCCCACCGTTCTGCAGTAGCCCCCACCCTTCTGCAGTAGCCCCCACCCTTCTGCAGTATCCCCCACCCTTCTGCAGTAGCCCCCATCCTTCTGCAGTAGCCCCACCTTCTGCAATAGTCCCCACCTACTGCAGTAACTGCACATTCTGCAGTAGCCCTCACCCCTTCTGCAGTAGCCCCATCCTTCTGCAGTAGCCCCCACCCTTCTGCAGTAGCCCCACCTTTCTGCAGTAGCCCTCACCCTTCTGCAGTAGCCCCCACCCTTCTGCAGTAGCCCCCACCCTTCCTGCCCAATTTCATCTTGAATATCTGTCTCCCTCACCACCTACCGTTCCCCTCTATCCGAAACGCTGTGGATAATTCTAAGTAAAAGCATCGAACCCCGAACTAGGAAGGACCTGAGTCTTTATATTAAAAACAGTGGACTTTGGACTTAGATTAGGTTAGGTTAGGTTAGGTTATGTGACGTGGGAGTAAGTTAAGTTATGAGAAGTTAGGTTAAGGGGATGGTTAGGTTAGATTAATAGATTTGGTTACATTCGGGTGGGGTAGTGGTTAGGTTAGGTTAGGTCAGGTCAGGTTCGGTTAGTTTTGTTTACAGTTTATTGTGGGTCTCATGTCAAGCAATTTGTGCCTCTCTCCTTCGTTCCCTCACTGTGTCTGTTGCAGTAACCACACTTCCTTCCCTTCAGCGTTACTCCCCTCCCTTCCTACCTTTTTCTTCCTCTTTCCCTGCCAAGCGTCACTCAAGCCTGTCACGGTAGAACTGGAGTCTCTCTCTCTCTCTCTCTCTCTCTCTCTCAAGCTGCATCTTTCTTACCCCCATTCCCCTTTCTACTTTCAAGGGCGTGGCTTTGACCATCTTTCACCGCCCATCTCCCGAGGTGGGCGTGGTCACCATCATCCCTCAAGCGCCCATCCTCGTCCTCCTCCCATTATCTGGCCACCATCCCACGTCGACGTTCTCCACACCATTAATAAAGTCGACAAGTCACCATCAGCTGTCGCCCCTCATTTGTTTGTCTGTAGTTTTCGCTACTATTCGTTCGTCAGTTGGGTCTTTCGTTCGCCAGTTAAGTCTTTCGTTCGTTAGTTGGGGTGTTTCGTTCGTTAGTTGGGGGTGTTTCGCTCGCCAGTTGGGTCTTTCGATAGCCAGTTGGGTCTTTCGTTCGCTAGTTGGGGTTTCTCGTTCATCAGTTGGGTCTTTCGATCACCAATTCGTCTGTTCACGAAGTCATACTTTTATTAATTCGTTTGAAATAGTCAGCTCGATTATTCGTTCGCCAATTCGTTAGTTCTTTTCTTATCTAGTTTCTACATTCGCCATTTCGTCTAATCGCCATCTTCCTTGCTCGCCAGTTTACCCATTCCATCAACAACTCTTAAACTTTCTTCGTTGCAGTGAAATACATTCTCTCTCTCTCTCTCTCTCTCTCTCTCTCTCTCTCTACTCACATACTGAATAAGGGAATCAAAAGTGTTTAGTTCAAATCACAAGATGAAGAGTGAACCTTTTTCCTCCCTGACGTCCCCCTGCCATCACGATCATTCACTTGCCCTCGTCATGGTAAAGTGCCCATCTAATCTAATTTCCTGGAGGGCCTTATTGCATGATCCATCCCTACCTGCCCCTTAACACACACACTCACACACACACACACACACACACACACACACTCACACTCACACACACACACACTCACACACACACACTCACACACACACAAAGATGAAGAATAAGAGAACGGAAAAACAAGAGAAAAATGACAAAATACTGGAATGGGTAAGTGAAGATAAATCGTAGTTAATTAAAGAGAGAGAGAGAGAGATGGAAGAGGGGAAGAGGAGGAAGGGATAAGGGGAAGAGGTAAAGAAGAACGAAAGGAAGAAGAGGAATCGGTAAGGAAGGAACAGAAGGAAGGGAGATGATGTGGTGAAGGAAGAGTGGGTGGTGGGGGATAGGATGAAAGGGAGGGAAGGAAAGGAAGGAAGAGGGGTGAAGGAGGTCCCTAGAGAGAGTGACGGGGGCGGAAGAGCCTGAAGATTGAGTGACGGGAGTGAGGAGGAGCAAAGATTGGCTGCCCTCAGTACACACACACACACACACACACACGACTAGGAAGTGAAGGAATAGAGTGATTCAGCAGTTTGTGTGATGAAGGAGGAGGAGGAGGATTAATGATACAAGGAAGAGAAGAGAATTACAAGTAGGAATGAAATAGGAGGAGGACGAGGAGGAGGACGAGGAGGAAGACGAGAAGGAGGAGGAGGAGGAAGCGATACCTTGTAGGAGTGAGAAAGAAAGAGATAATGAGAGAACGGAAGTAAAAATACGAATGGAAGAAGAAGAATAAGAAGGAAGAAGGAAGAAGAAGAAGAATTAAAAAAAAATAAGAGATGTGGAAGAGAAAAGGAATAAGAGAAAGAACGTGAGAATTAGATGATAGGATGCGACAAAGAGGCTCCTATAAGGGGAAGAAAGAATGATAGAAGTGTAGAGAAAGAAAGGAAGAAGGAAGAAGAAGGAAGAGAACAGGAGGAAGAGAAACAAAAGAGGAGGAGGAGGAAGAAGAAGAAGGGAGAGGAAGAGGAGAAACAAAATAGGAGGAAGAAGGGGGAAGAAAAGAGGAAGAGGAAGAGAATAGGAAGAGAAGAGGAAGAAGAGGAGCAGGAAGCAATGTTCTGTAGCAGGGAAGAGCCCGCCTGGTAATCTCGTTCCACTGCGATCTCTACTGTAGTAATCTTATTGCCCGGCGCTCCTCACTCCTCCCCACTCAAACCTTCCAGCTCCTCCCCACTCAAACCTTCCAACTCCTCCCCACTCCTCCCCACTCAAACCTTCCAACTCCTCCCCACTCAAACCTTCCAACTCCTCCCCACTCAAACCTTCCAACTCCTCCCCACTCAAACCTTCCAGCTCCTCCCCACTCAGAGAACCCATCCCCATTCCCACGCCCCCCACCCACTCTCTCTCTCTCTCTCTCTCTCTCTCTCTCAGTAATTACCTAGTCACGCACACCTTCAACTTTACAATGACAAACGTTAATTTTTTATGATTTAAACAAACACTTGATTAAGAAGTACCATCCAGGTATTCCAGGTTTCAGGTAAGATGAAAAATTAGCACAATGTAAAAACTCATGTCACTCTTAATTGGCAATTACTGGATTAATAACAAGTTGACTAGTTTCTAAAATTAATTGTCTTGGTCGTTTCCATTTTTTTTTATTATTATTTTTTTATTTATTTCTATATATTCTGATTTCCCATTAATACCGTTGGGGATATATTTTTTTCACCTATTATTTAAACAAAACTAATCAAACATCACGAAAGATTAGATTTAAAGAGTAGTAATACCAAGATATGTCAGCCAGTGTTCAGTTAGTTCTATGTAAAATAAAAATAATAAAAATAAAACGCTTATCATACACAAAAATAAAATATCTAAATAAAAGTAAATTTAACGAAAGAAAAAACAGAACAAACTCGTTAAACATTATAAAAATAATATTTTCCTTCTCATGAAAATATTCGCTATGTAAGTTTTCAATGTAAATACTAAAACCATTCGAATAAATGTAATTCATTCTCAAAATAAAATACGTCGATTTATTTTTTATCTATTTATTTTTTGGTTGAGAAAATATTGAAAAAAAAAATCACTCCTATAAATTCCATCTCGTGTGTAGAAAAAGAAGAGACGAAGAAAACAGGAGAAAAAGGAATGAGGAAGATGATGGACGGATGATTGAAAGAGAAGGGAGAGAGGGATAGCAAGCAAGTGGAAGAGGGAGAGAGGGTGAAAGGATGAGGAGAGAGAGAGAGTAAAATGAGGAGGAGGAGGAGGAGGAGGGATACAGGATGAAAGGAGGAAGGAGAAAGGGAGAGTGAAATGAAGAGGATGAGGAGGAGGAGGAGGGAGAGAAAGTAATAGAAGAAGGGGGAAGGGGAGAGGA
This sequence comes from Homarus americanus, assembly GCF_018991925.1. NCBI lineage: Eukaryota > Metazoa > Arthropoda > Malacostraca > Decapoda > Nephropidae > Homarus > Homarus americanus. The sequence goes on from NW_024712913.1 coordinate 3,444,163, forward strand.
GGAGGAGAGGAGTGGAAAGCAAAAAAAATCAGTAAATTTTCTCAATTATCTAAAAAAATATATAGTTTCCTTAAGACAATCCCAAAACTATCAACAATAATGAAACACAACTTAATGACGTCCTTAAAACCCAAGTGCCAGGAGGGCAAACAATTTTAATCACTATGTAAACAGTTCCTACAGACGGTAGTTAAGAAGGGAAAGTGAAGGAGGGTAGTTCACATAAGCCTGTTGAGGAGCAGTAGGGAACAGTCTCTGGTACGCTTTCACTTCCTCATTTGGAAAGAAAGTTAGGAACCCACTTACAGATGGGTGTACTAAGGGTGCCCTGAGAGTGAACCAAGTTACCCCTAAGACAGGATTGAGTTCGGTATTCACTCGACAGACATAAGATGCTCTCAGTGGATCTTTTAATCACACTGTAAACCCCCGTCTTACACAGGCTCCAAGAATCTAATTTTCCTGGAAACAATATCTATTGAACGCGAGATAAACACACTGTATAAAGACACTCAGAATCCAACGTGATATAGAAGAGAGCTTTCCCAAACACAGTCAGCTAGGGACGTCATCTGCGAACATCATCATTAGTGAACCGTCGATTAATGCCTCACTATCGTTATAATATCGCCACCTTTAATGTTAGTCAAAGGAGTTACTGAAAATTTTCGTCGCGAGTAAATTGCTTCCTGAAGGTCACAGAGTCACACCTCAGAGCTGTTCCCGATCTGTGCATAGTATTTCGTACATAGGTACCATGTATAGTATGTGTATAGTACTGTATAGGTTTACTGCAATATATTATAGGTACTGTATATGTATAATGTAATATACAGGTACTAAATACATGTACTATAACAGCAGTACTTGTATATGCCTCACTATAGTTATATGATGATCGTACACTATATAATGCATCAGTTTGTTATAAAGTTAGTGAATATTTTACCCAACCTTTTATCATATAATTATATTTACCGTGAATAAGCACTACAGCCTGTGTATATGATGGACTGACAACATATGGTAATAGATTAATGAAAATATATGTGCATTACAAGGCAACAAAAACAACAATACGGTACAATTACTTTTTTTAAGATGCGTTTGTTTCATTTATGCTAAAAAATTACTTAGAAGGATTAGTTAAAGCCCTGTGTTATATTTCTGCGTTATCTTTATACTTGAGATCTCTTATCAAGTGATGTCTGACGTCTGTAATAAATTAAAAACCTTATAATTAAAAAAATTCTGTAACTACATTCGTGTCCAATTTCTATAATAAACTGAATATCTTACATAACACTAAAAGATGTCCTCAGATCACCTATTACCTGTATTTTATGTATTATGTAACTAAGAGATAACTGGGGTCTATTAAAATGCTCAGACTCTGTACTTTAATTTTGTTACCTAAATTTACATCAAGGGAACATCTGTAATGAAGGTAGAGCCTCAGTGCAGCTCCCAGGCCGCTATCTGTATTATATTAGACTAAACCTGAAGTTATATACAAGGATACGTTCTGACATGACCTATGAAATTCCGAGGACTTAACCACACAGAGAGAGAGAGAGAGAGAGAGAGAGAGAGAGAGAGAGAGAGATATGTTCCTGTCTTTGATAAATCAGAATCTTATAAGTAACCTCAACATACATCCACACGTCTTCCCATACCCACACAACTTCTTTAAAAAAAAACGAACGAAAATTTCCACACGCGGAAGGAGTTGCCTCTACTAGCTATTCTGCAATGCAAATTTTCACCTGCCGTCTTGAAGAGCAAAAAATAATAACAAAATGCAGTTAATCTCCATTCCTTCCCGACAACAACAACAACAAAACCAAAAAAAAAAACCGTTTTAATCCTCACAGAGAATCAACCTCGGTTGAGTGGCCGTAAAAAGCTCGTTTCCCTAAGCGAGTCTTGTCTAGGTGTGTGATAGATCTACCTGGCTAGAGGCCAAGCTGGAACTAGGACATAAAAAGAATTATTGCCCATAAAACAGTAGACGTTGTTCCCCCTGTATCGTGTCTGATTTCCTGGAGATTTTGGGGGAGGGATCAGACCTCAGGGATTATGGTGAAGGAGATTATAGATGGAAAAAAAAGGGTTATGAAGGGAAAGAAAAAAATATGAGGTGATGGGAGAGAAGAGGATTTAAGGCTATACAAGAGTAATAAGAGATGAAGAACGTTGAACATAAAGAAAATAGAAAAGGAGATGAGACATTAGCAATAAAGGAGAGAAGAGGAGGAATATAAAATAATGAATGGTACGGGATAGACAGTCAAAGAAGAAGGAATAAAAGGTGGAAGAATAGAGAGAGAGAGCGATGTACTAGAGACCTCTCCTCTTCTCTTCTCTCCTCTCCTCTCCTCTTCTCTCGTCTTCTCAACCACAATATATCACAGTCTCTCCTGACACACCCCGTCACACTATACCAAACTACTGTGAGAACTTAAGACAACTGCCACCAACTTGAGAGACAATTTCACATTTCTGTACAGTAGTCAGTCATCCCTACCAGCTGGACCCTGCCAATCGCTTTACCAATGGCCCGAGTCTTCTACCTGATGGAACTTCTTAATACTGGAACTCTGAATGTCTTGTGGGTGGGTGGGTGTGTGTGTGTGTGTGTGTGTGTGTGTGTGTGTGTGTGTGTGTGTGTGTGTGTTACGTTGAGAAAAATAATATTATGTAAATTATGAAGACAAATATTTACGCTACAACGAAAAATTCTGAAGAAAAAATTAACAAAAGATAACAATTAAACCTCCATTTACCGAACATTAAAGGGTATAGTTTGGTATATGGAGGTTTTATATCTAACACACCTCGATATAATGGATTGTACTTTCCAATATAGTCTGTCATCACAAGGTAGAGGAACACCATTACGTCATCACAAGGTAGAGGAACACAATTACGTCATCACAAGGTAGAGCAACACCATTACGTCATCACAAGGTAGAGGAACACCATTACGTCATCACAAGGTAGATGAACACAATTACGTCATTATAAGGTAGAGGAACACAATTACGTCATCGAGGTAGTAGATAATGACGAAAATTACGATGTTATTTACCTAGACTTTAGCAAAGCATTTGACAGAGTACCGCATCAGAGGCTTCTGAGAAAAATTAAGGCTCATGGTATCGAAGGGAAAGTTTTAAATTGGATAAAATCATGGCTCACCGATAGAACACAGAGGGTCAGCGTAGATGGTGTTAAATCTGAGTGGGGTCGTGTAACCAGTGGGGTTCCCCAGGGGTCAGTACTAGGCCCACTCTTGTTCATAATCTACATAAACGATCTAGATACTGGGATCAGCAGTGACATAAGCAAGTTTGCGGATGACACCAAAATAGGGCGGCAGATTAATTCAGGGCAGGATGCAAATGCATTACAGGAGGATCTGAATAAACTGCAGGGGTGGTCTGAAAAATGGCAAATGAAATTAGACACCAGCAAGTGCAGCGTACTTAATATTGGAAGTACAAATACTGTCAATGTATACAGCCTTAACAACATCAACCTAGAGAAGTCGACTTGTGAAAGAGACCTAGGGGTACTTGTAAGCCTTGACCTACGGCCTAGAAAACAGTGCGTTAATGTTCGAAATAAGGCAAACAGAGTATTGGGTTTTATATCTAGAAGTGTAGGTAACAAGAGTGCAGAGGTCTTATTGCAACTATATCTTGCGCTAGTCAGGCCGCACCTCCATTATGCGGTTCAGTTCTGGTGCCCTTATTATAGAATGGATATCAATTCACTAGAGTCGGTGCAGCGAAGAATGACGAAAATGATTCCGGGACTTAGAAACCTTCCATATCAGGATAGTTTAAAGAAACTAAAATTGCATTCCCTAGAAAGACGAAGAGTGCGGGGAGATATGATAGAAGTATTCAAGTGGGTGAAAGAAATCAATAAAGGTGATATAGATAAAGTTCTTATAATATCCGAGCAGGATAGGACTCGGAACAACGGATTCAAGTTGGATAAGTTTAGGTTTAGGAGGGAGATAGGAAGGAACTGGTTTACAAATAGGGTGGTGGACGAGTGGAACAAGCTTAGCAACTTTGTAGTAAGTGCTGGAACGCTGGAAAGTTTCAAAAGGAGGCTAGATAGATTCATGGATGATAGAGAGTGGTAGTAACTCTCGACAGGAGCTGCCATGCACAGGCCAACCGGCCTATTGCAGACTCCTTATTTTCTTATGTTCTTATGTAAGGTAGAGTAACACCATTACGTCATTACAAGGTAGAGGAACACCATTACGTCATTACAAGGTAGAGGAACACCATTACGTCATTACAAGGTAGAGGAACACCATTACGTCATTACAAGGTAGAGGAACACAATTACGTCATCACAAGGTAGAGGAACACAATTACGTCATCACAAGGTAGAGCAACACACCATTAAGAGTTATTGCTGAACGCCATTTTAGGTTCACAATTCATTAGGTGAAGTGAGGTTGGGTGAGGTGAGGTGAGATGAGGTAAGGTGAGGTGAGGTGAGGTGAGGTTAGGTTCGTTCATCATCACCTTTAACGATGACTCGACCGATAAAGACAACCTTACGTAAAAAAAAAGAGAGACTCAACACTCTTGTCTGACTCATTTTGATTAAAGGATTAATTCTGCTGATTGATCTGTCGAGTAATTGGATTAATCACCTCATCCTTCTGTACAGTTTTAACCTGACACTCCACTTACCCGAGAGAGAGAGAGAGAGAGAGAGAGAGAGAGAGAGAGAGAGAGAGAGAGAGAGAGAGAGAGAGACTTAAAAAAATTGCCTCGTCAGTGGAGGGAAACTGGCTTGTTTTTCTCCTATGGGGCAGCTCCTAATTATCTTCCATGGAATTAAAGGAGTAAGGGGGAGGATGGGAAGGCTAATCCATTAACTGTAATAAGAACATAAGAACATAAGGAGTCTGCAATAGGCCGGTTGGCCTGTGCATGGCAGCTCCTGTCGAGAGTTACTACCACTCTCTATCATCCATGAATCTATCTAGCCTCCTTTTGAAACTTTCCAGCGTTCCAGCACTTACTACAAAGTTGCTAAGCTTGTTCCACTCGTCCACCACCCTATTTGTGAACCAGTTTCTTCCTATCTCCTCCTAAACCTAAACTTATCCAACTTAAATCCGTTGCTACGAGTCCTGTCCTGCTCGGATATTATAAGAACTTTATCTATATCCCCTTTATTGATTCCTTTTCACCCACTTAAATACTTCTATCATATCTCCCCGCACTCTTCGTCTTTCTAGGGAATGCAAGTTTAGTTTCTTTAACCTATCTTGATATGGAAGGTTTCTAAGTCCCGGAATCATTTTGTCATTCTTCGCTGCACCGACTCTAGTGAATTTATATCCATTCTATAATAAGGGCACCAGAACTAAACCGCATAATGGAGGTGCGGCCTGACTAGCGCAAGATATAGTTGCAATAAGACCTCTGCACTCTTGTTACTTACACTTCTAGATATAAAACCCAATACTCTGTTTGCCTTATTTCGAACATTAACGCACTGTTTTCTAGGCCGTAGGTCACAAGTCGACTTCTCTAGGTTGATGTTGTTAAGGCTGTATACATTGACAGTATTTGTTCTTCCATATCAGTATTTGCTATGAAAAATAAGAAAGGTGGGGAGGAGGAAGAGGGAGGACGGGCAGGGAGGAGGGGAGTGAGGGACTAGAGAGAGAGAGAGAGGGAGAGGTGTGTGGGAAGGGGATACCACAGTCACCACAACCACCACAACCGCCAATCACCACAACCACCAGTCACCACAACCACCACAGTCACCACAACTACCAATCAACACACCAACCACAGTCACTACAGTCACCACAACTACCAGTCACGCCAACCACATCCACCACCCCAACCATAACCACCACAATCACCACAACCACCTCAGTCACCTTAGTTACCACAATCACGTAAATATACCTGGTGACACTTGGTGAACATAGTTACCTACAGTACATCAGTTTATCTTCGTCTTGGTGATGTAAAGGTTTTCCACAGCCTGAGTTAACGCTAAAGGAATAATTCTGGAAGAAGGAAAAAACTACCGGGGAAAAACTAGGAAAAAAAAATCCCAATGTAATAAACTTTAAACAAATCCCAATACAAAAAAGTTCCGACCACGTAAACAAAAATGAAATAAATCCACAGAAACAAGTTAAGAAAAAATCCCCAAAGAGATGAACAGATGAACACCACAGGACAAATGTTCATACGTAGTGTTCAGTTGTCAGTCAGGAACACTAACTGAACTGTTATAGACAAGTTCTCGTCCTCATCGTACCTGAAACAGAGAACACAGTCAGTCAGTCAGTCAGTCAGTCAGTCAGTCAGTTAGTTAGTTAGTTAGTTAGTTATTCAGTGGTTAGTTAGTTAGTTAGTTAGTTAGTTAGTTAGTTAGTTAGTTAGTTAGTTAGTTAGTTAGTTAGTTAGTTAGTTAGTTAGTTAGTTAGTTAGTTAGTTAGTTAGTTAGTTAGTTAGTTAGTTAGTTAGTTAGTTAGTTAGTTGGTTGGTTATTCAGTCAGTCGGTTATTCGGTGAGTCAGTTAATTAGTCAGTCAGTTAATTAGTCAGTCAGTCGGTCAGTCAGTCAGTCAGTCAGTCAGTCAGTCAGTCAGTCAGTTAAACAGTTAGTTAGTCAGTTAGTTATTCAGTCAGTCAGTCAGTCAGTCAGTTAGTCAGTCAGTTAGTCAGTTAGTTTTATATGCCTGTATACATATGAAAGGTAACAAAAATCATTAAAAATCGTCATTGAATTAAGGTCGAGATGTGAAGCAATTTGGAAGACACGATAAGTTTCGGCAACCCAAACCAAGAGATTCAACCATCACATCTCCTGTGTTGACTTAGGCAAAAACTGAGCGTGTTGTGTCGCCTGTGAAGTTTACTCAACATACACGACCCTTCCTCCCCCTCATCTCCCCCCTCACTTCCTCTCCCTTCCCCCTCACCCCACCCTGACATCCTCTCCACTCCTTCCCTAACACGCCCCTACCTCACCTCACCTCACCTCCTCTCCCCCCACCCCCTCCTCTCCCCCACCTCACCTCCCTACCCACCTCCCTCCTCTCCTCCCCCCACCCTCCCATCCTCTCCCCCCTCCCCTCCTCCCCCCCCCCACCTCCCTCCTCTCTCCTCCCCCTCCCACCCTCACCTCCTCTCCCCCACCTACCCTCCCCTCCTCTCCCCTCCCTCACCCCTCACCTCACCTCCCCCACCGAGCATTACCTTTTAAAACCAATTAACAAACTTATGATGGTAAATATCACTACATCATGACCTAATAAGATGCATTTTCAAGTTTTTTTTTCAGTAATATCGTCAAAATACGTAATTTATTGATATCTTATATAGTTTTACACTTGTGATATTTAAATGAACTCTAAATCGTGAGTCAATATCCCCGGCGCCTGAGTACAATCACCTAAGTACTTCTAGAGAGAGACAGACTCGTTACGTTTTCCTTGATCAAGTTGTCAGTTTATTTTCATTGGAGTCGAATACAGATCTTCAGTACAAAAAAATAATTTATGACAGCATACACGAAATAAACCTAACCTAACCTAACCAATATGTAATAAGGATGACTCGCCTTCAACCGTTGACGACCCAATATCTTTCACTCACGATCCAGTACTCGTGTTATGAGACTCGGAACCAGCTGTGCACGACCTAGAACCAGCTATGCACGAATCTGAACAGGCTGTGCACCACCTAGAGCCAGCTGTGCACGACTCAGAACCAGCTGTGCACCACCCAGAACCAATTTTGCACAATCGAATACCAATTTTACATAAACCCACACCAGCTCTCCCTGACAAAGCACCAGCTGAGAATACCACCGCTAGCTGTGTACGAACTATTGACGATGAAACTGAATGATCGGCACAGTTATTGTTTAAATCGGTAACATTAAAAGACCTTCGTAAACAAACAAACAAATCAAGTCTGCAACGCACCTAACCTGACCTAACCTAACCTAATGGATTAGTACAGACAAGTAGCCAACATCTAAAGCTTCTCATAATTGCACCATAAGCGTCTATTATCAACAGCTGGTTCATGTGGGTACACCAAAAACAAGTGTTCTAACCCAAAACAACATATCATGACCCAAAACAAGATATAATGACCCAAAACAAGATATCATGACCCAAAACAAGATGTAATGACCCAAAACAAGATATAATGACCCAAAACAAGATATAATGACCCAAAACAACAAGACGTGATAGAGGAGGGTCTTCACGGTTTTCAGTAGACTCAAGAAGCCATAATTTTAACAAGGTCTTAAACGTAAACCAGAACTCATGTCATAACTGCAACCAACAAACAGGAAGTGATAAATTAAGGTCTTCCCGGGTGGTGATGGGCCATGAAGTGGTCTGTGAAGAGGTCCAATGGCCAGTAAACGATAAAGGCTGGAGAGTACTGTAACTTTTGCCTTAAGTCGGGAAAATGTGTGTGTGTGTGTGTGTGTGTGTGTGTGTGTGTGTGTGTGTGTCTCTTATGGGAGTTTGTGTGTCCAAGGGCAGCCTAGCCAAGATGAGGGTGTCACGATTTTATTATCATTATTTTTTTTTAAGAAATGTTTATATCTCGTAGCGTTGAGAGAGAGAGATGGTGTCTGTCTTTCTCCTCATTCCTGTGTCATGATTGGTGGATAGATTTATTATTATTATTATTATTATTATTATTATTATTATTATTATTATTATTATTATTATTATTTACCAGTAGCAGCAATTTTTTTTTCTTCCAAGATTTCTATTGAGGGATTTCTCCTGTTATAAATTCACGTTTCAGCCACTAAGAAACATTATCATTTTGACATGTTTGTTGACAAGACTGTAAGACGTTGGCACTTCCTAGGTACTTTCGGAGCCTCCACCCACCCACCCACTTACTTACTTAGGCTGCAGGAAGCTTGATATATTTGTCTCCATCTCCGACTCGTTTTAGTAAGTTCCTGGAATCCTGGGGTACAGTGCTTGGTTATACAAGGTTAGGTTAGGTTAGGTTAAAGTAATTAGGTTAAATTAAGTTAGTTTAAGATGGTTAGGTTAGGTTAAGTTATACAGCGTAAGGAAAAACCAGTGTATTTTATGTTAAGAAACTCAATAGAGAAAAGGCGAGGAGATGATGTACAGTATAAGTAGTCTCTTCCTTCGGGTCCTGGGTACTCTTGGAGCCTCTTAAGACTCATTTATTTAGTGGTGCGGTGGCCGAGAGGATACAACTCGCCTCCAGTCCTAAAGTTAGATGGTTCATACCCAGGACATCCCCAGTTCACCCAGCTGTAAATGAGATAATGAAGGAGGCTGAGTGTACACTGTCGGCCACGCTGCCTCCTTGTATACTGAAGACATAGTATACAGTGTAGTGCGCTGCATCCACACTGTCCCAAACGGATCGTCGGTGTTATAAGACTCCTTTTGCACAATAAGACTCATTTAATAAATAGAACGCCTATTAGATCCCGAGAATATTTGAGTCTAGGACGCATATTAGGTACAAGAACCTCGTGAACTCCTGGAACAAATTTGCATCCAGGGCAACCCGTGAATATGAGATGATTTGTAACCGTGGCTGGAGCTGGAGCTGGAAATTAATATAAGGTGTGGTGGAGGTCATGGGATCCTGGACACGTATATATAGACAACACCCAATACACTTAACCTTCAGGAGATATACAGGGTGGAGAGCATAGTGTATTGAAGGTGTTCTTAGTACAGAGAGATGAGCAGGTTACAAGTCATGTAGGATTAAGGTTACCGGAGAGTGTGTGTGTGTGTGTGTGGGTGTGTGTGTGTGTGTGTGTGTGTGGGTGTGTGTGTGGTGTGTGTGTGTGTGTGTGTGTGTGTGTGGGGGAAGGGGGCTAATACATGGGAACAGTGTACTTGTATTTACTAACCTATTGCCACGAACTATTATACACTATGTGAGTTTTAGCTAGTTAAGACGACACTATATAAATACAGACAAAATAAAAGGTTACACCATGTATGCTCTGAGTACCAGCTAGATATATTATTCAGATTAGTTTGTGCTTTATGTCCTCAGCCCCTAAAGTGGTTTTATGCCGCAGTACACAAGGCAATATTACTTCTCTTAGTGGCCGGGAGGGAGGCGTGAATCTAGCACCAGGGAGAGGGTTCAACCCATGTAACTCCGTCGCCAAATCGTATAAAATACAACCGAGCATCTTGGGATTTGCGATTGTAACCTTTGCGACGGCTAGTATGGCTTTTACGTCTTCCTTGATTCTCTCGTTTGTTGAATATATATATTTTTTCTCTCTCCAACCTATCCCAAGCGAAGAAGCCTGAGCAGTGCGTATCTATCCTATCGTGGCAGCATGTCCCGTTGATAGAAATTGTCTGTCCCCTCAAGGTTAGACGCGATTCCCTAGTACGCATTACACTCTTTGAGCAGCAAGAGTCCGGGAGAAAATGTACGAAGGAATCTTGTACACTTTTGCAATTCTGGGCCAAGATAACAAGGAAATACTGTCTTGGTCAACGTCCCTCTTGTTTCTCAACGGCTGGAAACTTGGGACTGTCAGCGTTATGTCTTTAAGGTTTGGTCTTTTCGGTAACAACCATTAATGTCTCCCCTATACGGTAGCGACTCTCTCTCTCTCTCTCTCTCTCTCTCTCTCTCTCTCTCTCTCTCTCTCTCTCTCTCTCATTTGGAACCTGACAGACAGACATGTACAGCACCTCGGAGACTATATGAAGGAGACGCCCCTCGTGTCCTGTAATCAATAACCAATCTTGTTCTCTCTTTCCAAATCCTACTCTTCAATTATCCATATTAATCCCTCTCTTCATATTAAACGCGTCGGATTATCTAGATACTCACAGCCATCAACAAATTAAACGATATATTCTACTCATGGTTATACAGTAGTGGCCATATTATTAAACACATATTGTTATCTTTGAGCAAAATCGTATTGTTAAGCAAAAGAGTCTGGTCTATCCTGTGAGAGACACATTAAATCTTACTGGAAATTAATACTGGAAGGACACGTTTTAATAATTCTCTACACCATGCATGATTTTTAATTATTTCCCATCAAAAACAAAAGTAAGCTAACATGTACGGTTTATTTTCTTCTGTTGTTATTTATAATGTGTACAAATATTTACAAAGACTTAAGATTCATTCCGGCATGGCTAAGATTGAAGGCTGGGGGGAAGATAATGTATTTAAAATCATCATCATAAATTAGAAAAAAAAATGAGTTTGCCCTTTTTTTGTCTTCGTATAAATGCAGTTTTATTAGTTTATTATATTATACTATGCAAATTAAACTGTCGAGAACGTAGTTATCTAAAATACGCCATGATGTGTTTTATATCTGCCAGGACAACCACCTCCAGTGAAGTCATCGGATATCCTAATGTAATTCTAACTTGGATTATTCAGATATAATAAACATGAAGTAAGGCAGGTAATAACAGCTTAGGATACAGTTAAAGTGAAGGACAGGTGAGATAAACACACACACACACACACACACACACACACACACACACACACACTCTTCGTTCATAGTAAGAGACGATGGCTCCTGTTGAACACTATATTGTAAATTAGTTTCATTTTGGCTTAATACCAACTTAACTATAATTATATCTAGTCCTCGGGGCATTATTAACATTACAAGTGTTATGTGAGCCTCATTTAAATTTAATTGAGATACAAGACACCCATGTAAACTCTTACACTACATGACTGTATGTATGACGTTACTGATAATTAGGAAATATATCTCAAGGTTTGTTTACATATTACTATAAAAAATTAAGTCTTAGGGTTATTTTAAGTTTTTATATATCAAATTTTATCATAAAATTGAAAAATACTTCGACTTATAAATACGTGAAAATGAATATAAGTATAAAATTATTATGAAAAATATTACAATAATAATTCATGCAGATTTGAATAACACCACCAAGACGCCTCAAATAACTGGTCTTAAATAATATTAAACCAGTCAGAGATACACAAGCAGCTGTAGCTTTAGGGAATACTGCCACATCCATTCTTTACAACTGTCAATGATAATGGTGACGCGGTTCTTGAATACGTTGAGGGCAGCAATTTCCCGCCCTGTCTAGCTGAGATATATCACTATGTACAGTCACCCAAAAAAGTCCTGTCGCGAACCATGAACCCCGAGATTCAGACTCTTGAATCAGAAGCATTTATGGACAGAATAATGTATCAGTGTCTTCTGCTTCGGGTTCACGAATCTGAATCTCGGGGTTCGTGGTTCGCGACAGGACTTTTTTGGGCGACTGTACCATCCATCAAAGCCGCCATTACTGTATTATTTTCTGACACAGTTAATATTAGTTATCTTTACTATAAACATAAGGAGGACCCCAGTCTGTATAAACCTCAGATTGTGGGAAAAATACAACATAGTCCGGATTAATTCTATTTAAATATATTACGAGGGGAGAAATAACAACTTTTACTATATTTATAAACACATCAACCAAAGAACTTCCACTAACCATAACCTACACACACACACACACACACACACACACACTGAAGGTCCCATTTAGATATATCCCTTAGTGGCGTCAGTTCGTTTGAGGACAATACATCACTATAAGTCGAATATATTATAAGAAAGATTAATCAACACTGTGTCATCAATCATTTAAGCTGTGAGTAAATATTAGATTAACTATTGTAAACACGGCTGAGTAGTAACAATTATTAAGTATCGTTATTAATATTAGATACCTAACCTAATCTAAACTAACCTAATCTAAACTAACCTAATCTAAACTAACCTAACCTAACCTAACCTAACCTAACCTAGCCTAAACTAACCTAATCTAAACTAACCTAATCTAAACTAACCTAACCTAAACTAACCTAATCTAAACTAACCTAATCTAAACTAACCTAACCTAACCTATTTTCCCTTGAGTTGTCGACAGGTTCCTAAAGGTGCAAAATCGAGTGTATTAAAGCTACTGTTTATATGGTTCTACAGTGCTTAGTCGGTGTCGGTAGTCGGGTAACACACTGACAGGTTCTCGTGACGACAGCCGATTAGAAAAGTGAACGGTGCAAAACTGAGCCCGACTTACCAACCTCACCGAGTACCCTATACCCGACAGATGGGTGAGAAACCCGACGGAGGGGAGAGAAAACCCGACGGAGGGGAGAAAACCCGACGGAGGGGAGAAAAACCCGACGGAGGGGAGAGAAACCCGACGGAGGGAGGGAGGAAGAAGCACATTCAGTGTTTTAAAAATACCACCGTATCAGAAGGGAAGATCTGTAGCCTCTAGCTAGGGGAAGAAAGAGGTGACACTTCCCACCCTTGCAATATAGACCAGAGACCATATACACATATAACCTACAGAAGCCAACACTATGACACTGCTGTACTTGTAATCACCGTAGATACTGAAGATTGAACTTAGGGATTTTAACTCCAAACTATAGTTCCTGTGTGTTGTAAGGGACGTACATTATATAAAAATTGAACTGTGATTAAAATATACAACTTTTTTTTTTTGCATTTACAGTATGTGCAAAAATGTATTAAAACAAACAAAATATACACAAAACAAATAAACAAATAAAGAAACAAACAAACACACACACCAGGACAAAGACAGGAAAGACCTTAGACTCTTAAGTCAACATAAGCTGATTGGGGGAAGCCTGAGGTGAATTACTAAGCGGCATGAGTACACAAGAGTATATTAGTAGTCAAGGTAGTGTGTGTGTGTGTGTGTGTGTGTGTGTGTGTGTGTGTGTGTGTGTGTGTGTGTGTGTGTGTGCAAAGGAAGCCTCGAGAATATTAGCAGTGGTTGATTTAGTCTCATCACTGGAGTTATTCACTCCCCTCACCCACCCATACCCCACTCACCCACACCCACCCACCCCCATACCCCACTCACCTCCACCCCCCCCCTCCCTCTCCATACAAGAAATAGTCTCTCTTATATAACAAACAATTCGGCAAATCCAACTCTTTTCATTCTCTTTATTTCCGCGGGTTAAATGCCAAGGCGTTTGGGCAGACATTCCGAAAGCTGGACACGTAGTCGACTGAGTCCGTATATCAGATATCGACCGAGTGTCCCAGGTGGAGGTAGAGGGGTGGAGGTAGAGAGGTGGAGGTAGAGAGGTGGAGGTGGAGGTAGAGAGGTGGAGGTAGAGAGGTGGAGGTAGAGAGGTGGAGGTAGAGAGGTGGAGGTAGAGAGGTGGAGGTGAGGTGGAGGTAGAGAGGTGGAGGTGGAGGTAGAGGTGGAGGTAGAGATGTGGAAGTAGAGAGGTGGAGGTAGAGAGGTGGAGGTAGAGAGGTGGAGGTAGAGAAGTGGAGGTAGAGAGGTGGAAGAAATGAGAAAGTATTGAATGCATAAAACAAGAAATTATAGAAAATTCGCTAAAATAATAATAAAACAAACGATACGGATGGAAAAAAGACAGATGAAGAGTAAAGATAAAAGCAAAATGATAAAGAAAATGATAAACAAAGGAAGTAAGCAAGGTGGAGGAAGACAGAAATAACGAGAATGGTGGAAGACAGAAATAACGAGGATGGAAGAAGACAGAAATAACGAGGATGGAGGAAGACAGAAATAACGAGGATGGAGGAAGACAGAAATAACGAGGATGGAGGGAGACAGAAATAACGAGGATGGAGGAAGACAGAAATAACGAGGATGGAGGAAGACAGAAATAACGAGGATGGAGGAAGACAGAAATAACAGAGGATGGAAGAAGACAGAAATAACGAGGATGGAGGGAGACAGAAATAACGAGGATGGAGGAAGACAGAAATAACGATGATGGAGGGAGACAGAAATAACGAGGATGGAGGAAGACAGAAATAACGAGGATGGAGGGAGACAGAAATAACGAGGATGGAGGAAGACAGAAATAACGAGGATGGAAGAAGACAGAAATAACGAGGATGGAAGAAGACAGAAATAACGAGGATGGAGGAAGACAGAAATAACGATGATGGAGGGAGACAGAAATAACGAGGATGGAGGAAGACAGAAATAACGAGGATGGAGGAAGACAGAGATAACCAAGAAGGAGGAAGACAGAAATAACGAGGATGGAAGAAGACAGAAATAACGAGGATGGAAGAAGACAGAAATAACGAGGATGGAGGAAGACAGAAATAACGAGGATGGAGGAAGACAGAAATAACGAGGATGGAGGAAGACAGAAATAACGAGGATGGAGGAAGACAGAAATAACGAGGATGGAGGAAGACAGAAATAACGAGGATGGAGGAAGACAGAAATAACGAGGATGGAGGAAGACAGAAATATCCAGGGCTAAAACACACTCGGGAATTTGGAACTACAGAGAAGAGCTTCGATCATTGACGCCACTGGAATCGACGAACGAGTTTTAGGAGTTGTGTCTTAAAAGATTCAGTGGAAACAGGAGCAGACAAGAAAAGATTTGTACCTTAAGTAATGGAAGTAGCGTGGGAATTTGATACCCTAATCTGCATAGAGAGAGAGAGAGAGAGAGAGAGAGAGAGAGAGAGAGAGAGAGAGAGAGATTCAACAAAAAAGCTCTCTATTTCGCTTACTAGATATGTAACTCACATTTTGGGGAATATGAAATTTAATACCAACTTCTGTAGGTTACTGAAAAGGCGTGTTCAGACCCTGTATCGCACATCACCATTTCAGTCTCGTAATTGTAAGGATTTGAACAGCGAATAAATGTGTGTTTTTTTCGTTATAATTACGGTGGATAATGACCGAGTAAAACCTCCATTTAACGGACATATGGAGGTTTCACATCTAATAGACCTCGATATAATGGACTGTCATCTCCCATACAGTCTTTTATATTGAGGTTTCACTCCCAAATAGACCTCGATATAATGGACTACATTCTCCCATATATAATAATAATAATAATAATAATAATAATAATAATAATAATAATAATAATAATAATAATAATAATAATAATAATAATAATAATAATAATAATAATAATAATACTGCAAGGTTGAGGTAAGGCTCCACACTAATCGCTCTAGTCTGCAGTTTTATGAATATATCTTAAATTCTGCAACAATACAAATCGTTGCATTAATCACCAGCAAGTCTCAGGCAGCTGTGACCTCAGAAACACACACAAATAATTCTCGAAAATTTCTCAGCAAAAATAATTCTCGAAAAATTTCTCAGCAATTCATTCATCCATGAGCTTACTCTTCCCTTACTATAGGTACACATATAACTCCTATATCAAATACATAATTAAACACATGATATAAAATGGTCATCTGTATTATAGTCTATGTAATATGTGATTAGTAGTAATTTATGTCTTTAAACTTGTTACATTCATTAAGGATTTAATTACCGGACAGATTACAAAGGCCACCTGTAATATGCTCGCTGTTGATCAAATATTTCAACATGATTATAAAATACCTCTCATAATATGGCTTTATATTGGTTAATCATTATATTATATGGACAAAAATATAAAATAACAATACCCTGTAGAATGTAGCCTATACAAAATCTGGTAATTATTTACGACTTCACAGCCGCTGATTCTTTCATACGAAATTAATTTTAAAACGCCGCAATTTCACTGTTTTTTTAGTGGACACTGTCGTAGTTATGGCAAATGTATTAAAAAGTGGTTATTTCTAAATTAAACCGAGCCCAACCTTAGTTGATAAGAATAACAAGCGGGCAGAAGCGTTGTCAGAAGACCTTCCCAACCTAGCCAAAGAAACCTACCTAACCTTACCTAACTTACTAGCCGCAAGGCTCAACCTTCCGGTCCCCCCGGAATATTAAAGAGAAAGAACTTTCTATTATATGGTGTAATTTGACGAGTTTGTGGATGTGAGAGCAGCGACCCGATCCGTGCGGCAACTGGCTCGATAGGAGAAGATTGGCTGTGTACCGCCGCATCACTCCAAGAAAGGCAAAGTAGTGTGCGCCAGACAAAGTAGTGTGGGCTTCGTTGCCTAATTATCTACCAAACGAAGTAATTTCCATAAACATGATTATTATATCACATCTCACTGATGAAATTATAGTAAGAATATAAACATCAAAACAAATAACTCGTCGGCTGTAAAGTCCTCCATATTAGCCCAAAATTTACCATAACTTGGCGCTATAACTCTTGAGCTCAGTGTTGACAGAGGACACTAACTGCGTCCTGTGTAAACACCATTTCTTCAACACGGTTAAGGACCAGAATTAAAATACTTTATCCGTTGGTGGTGTTAAGTTAGATTTAAGTAAATGTAAGTTAGGTTTGGATTTTAAATGCTAGTTATGAATGGTTTGTCCAAAGTTAAAGTTACATTAGGTGAAGCTAAGTTTTAGAGTAAGTTTAGTTTAATGTGGTTAAATCTAATTAAGTAAGATGTAGGTTAAGTTAAGTTAGGGTTAGGTAAGGAACAGGTTATGTGTAAATTAGGTTAGCCTAGGTTAGGTTAGGTTAGGTTAGGTTAGGTTAGGCTAGGCTAGGCTAGGCTAGGCGAGATGAGGATGGGTTAGACTAGGTGAGGAACAGGTTATGTTAAAATTAAATAACAGGTCAGGTCAGGTTAGGTTAGAGTAGGTTAGGTTAGGTTAGATTAGGTAAGGAACAGGTTATGTTAAAATTAAATGACAGGTTAGGTTAGGTTAGAGTAGGTTAGGTTAGGTTAGGTTAGATTAGGTTCCGGTCCCCTGTAATCACGAAGCTACCATTAAATCTTCCCTCAGACCAACCAACACCTACGAGAGATTGTTCACCCCGTGCCTCGCGTCAGCTGGGAGCCGTAACAAACCCATTTAACTCTCATTAAGGAATTTTCCCCGAGTTGGAATATTTCAGCCTAAGTTCTGCAATGTAATAAAGTAACCGCAGCTGATCTCCTGTGTCGCTACGCCTCTCTCCATCCCCTCCTGCTGACTAGACACGAGAGAGAGAGAGAGAGAGAGAGAGAGAGAGAGAGAGAGAGGTGTATCATTATCTACAAATATGGATTAAATTCCCTCGAAATAGTTATTTTCTTTCATTCCTCCTTTTATCATATTTCTTTGCTAATTTATCCCTTCTTGTACACGTTTTTTTTTGTAAGTGCTTTAACTGCCAGGGTTATTAAGCACTGCTCACAAAGTTAATTTCCATAACATAAGAAAAACTAAAAAATAAATTATGCAAATATAATCAACTTGTTTTCATATTCCTGTAATTTTTAGTTATTTTTTCGTCTCCTTCTTGTAGCAAATCACCATCACAAATTACCCTTTTGATAATGAAGCTCCAACCAACTCTCTAATGACACTTGATGAGGTAATGATTCCGAGAGGGACATAAAAGTGACAAGCGACACACGTCTGGAAGGCCATAAATCCCATAAAGTTTGTCTGTGATACACAACCTTAATGACGGTGGGCGGTAGTAACTCGGTGCCACACGATCTCCAGACAACATCTCACATCAATGTCAGGGTCCAACTTAAAAATAGTCGACTCTGGCACCTGGTTAGTGAGGCTGTTATCCCAGGTCGTATATATGAATGTTTTCCTAATATATCGACAAGATTTTAGACATGTCAACAAGATTCTAGACATGTCAACAGGATTCTTGACATGCCGACAAGATTCTAGACATAAAAACAAGATTCTAGACATATCGACAAGATTCTAGACATGCCGACAAGATTTTAGGCATGTTGACAAGATTCTAGATATGTCGACAAGGTTCTAGACATGTCGACAAGATTTTAGTCATGTCGACAAGATTCTAGACATAAAAACAAGATTCTAGACATAAAAACAAGATTCTAGACATATCGACAAAATTCTAGACATGCCGACAAGATTTTAGGCATGTTGACACGATTCTAGATATGTCGACAAGGTTCTAGACATGTCGACAAGATTTCATTATAAGTAAAAAAAGGCCAGACATGTTAACAAGATTTCAAACATGTCTACGAAACAGACCTGACCAAAGACATTCCAAGCTGTCGGTTATACTTTTTCTTAGACATGTCGAGTTTTTCAGACATGTCGGAAAGACCTTTGCTAATACATGGTGGCCTAAGTTTTTCTCTTCTAGACATGACGAGAGGAATTTATTCAAGCACGTCAAGGCGAATTTTCTCAGACATTTCGAGAATATATTTTCTGACAGGCGGTAAGACTCATTACAAACTGTCAGACGCGAAAATCACAGAGGGAATGAAATGACGAAATAACTAACCGAAAATAGTTCATTCCCACATTAACCTAGCCTAACCTTCCTCCTATCGATTTATAATGTGGAAATAAAATTAGAATCCAATAGTTCCTCGTTATCTGGACGGGAGATTAATAGCGATGCCTCATTAGCTCATATATCGCTGTCAGTTTTAGTGTATAGATTAATAGAGGATTTATGGCTGATGGTATCATACAGAGAGCACTTAACTGAGTTATAAATGTCACGCTAAATAAATAAAATCCCCGAGTTACCTATAAAATATAACTTATGGTTTTTACTAAATAATGATATTTATTTTATTTATTTTTTGCAACCTAGTATAAATTCATTCGTATATGGCAAAATTTTCTTATGTTTCATTTAAGATATCGTTTACTATCATAATATAGCCAAATTATACCCAAAGTAAATTAGGTTAGGTTAAGTTAGGTTAGGTTAGGTTAGGTATTTTTTCCCATAGGTTACAATGCGCAAAATGATTCCGCATGCAGAGACACAAACTAACAACCCACAGCACAAAACCTCAACTCCTCAACGATAATATAAATAGCATTAAGCGTCCTTCGTGTAGCTCATAGTGTCACAGCTGGTGGTGGTAAAGAGACCTTGAACGTTCCAATATAAGGGAGGGGGACTGTGGAGGGGGGTGGAGAGAGGTGGGCCACTATCCTCAGTAATGTGATGGGTTACGAGAGTAGCCGCCACACTTAACCCCAGCTGAACCGTCCGCCTACCACTCTTATATTGTACCGACAGACAGACGGTAACATACACACGCGTGCTGTTGTTGCTGCTGCTGACAACACCACACGTTAAGCCGAAACGAAGTATTATTTAAGTTGGTGTTGGTCACTTGAGTACGACTGAATGTAATGTGTGTGTGTGTGTTTGTATACATTCCTTTGTTAGCTGTTCTCATGTGTCACTAGACAAGGGACAGGATTTATGGCTGATGTTTATAGGCAATCTGTATCAAATATTCAAGTTGTTTACCTCTGCTCCAAGGCAACGTCCTCAATGTTGTTTACTAACCACCACACTGTTGCCACATATTTATTTACAGTACATCGTTGCCACATCTCATTCACAATACATCGTTACAAGTCTCAAATAAAGGTTATTTAAAGTTGTATTTATACATTTATGGTAATTTTGTTGGGGTTATGGTCACAAAAATGCCCAATTTTAGGGGAGACTTGTGGCAATAAATTGAGCACGAACTTGTATAAAATGCGTCATTCGATTTTCAGATTAATGAAACACTAAAGGCAGGCGCACACACACACACACACAGGGGGTGACACAAGGGGCTGACAATGCGCTCTACCACTTACAATATTCTCAGCTGTAAGGTTAGATTAGGTACTTGTTTACACCTCGGTATATTGACTGGAAGCGAGGGGCTGTATCCACTCAGCCGCTTCACCACACAAACAACAACAACAATAAAACAGAAAATCATCCAGACATAAAATCTTGTTGTTAAGTAAATATCCACCATGTTGTTATGTACCTCAGTGCTGGGTCTCTTAATGTTCCCAGTAAGACTCTATAGTCCTTAAAACTATCCTAATGGTGTAAATAATGCTTAACCATCAACGTACACAAGGTTGAGACTCCTGAGTAAAACCTTCCCTATGTCGAACCTTTCATACTTGGTTATATAGCTTAATGGAACGTGAAAATAATAGAGGTTGCACAGTACTGACATATCTAACAAGAATTAATATCTATAACTTGATATATTTCCAGATTAAAAACGATATATCTATTTTCTCTGTTAAAATTAATTTGATGTCCTTTTACAATTATTAAAAAAATATTAAATAGAAACTAAGTACTTAAGTATGTTAGGTGACTCAGGTGATACTGTGTGAGTACGGTATCGGGTTTAAAACATGTACTGTACTGTGTTGTGTCTGGCCAGGTTTGTTTGTTATTGTAGCAGGTCTTTTGCTCAAACATCGACTAATTCTAGTATTTGCTGACCAGATAAGTGTAAGTGTGTGTGTGTGTGTGTGTGTGTGTGTGTGTGTGTGTGTGTGTGTGTGTGTGTGTGTGTGTATTTAATATTCATATACCACATTGGTTTGTCATCGAAATTTCCTATCTCATCTATAACCTGTCCGTCCGTTTAACTCTCATTCATTAACAAAAATCTATATCACTTTCTCTCAACCATTTATCTTCATCTTCTCTCTATGTCTCACTGAATTTACCATCTCTGTAACTAATTAATCACAAGATCTTTTCCTCTGTCACTTTCTCTCACACTAACAGACTGAAAGTGACGAGACGAACATGTACTGGGTATCATTTTCCCTCTCGTGTTTCACCCCCTTGTCGAATGTGCTCCTCCTCACGTCAAAATATTCGACAGATTTATAGTTTTCTCTTCATCAATACAACAAACTCATTCTCATCCCTTCATTCTTCTTCAGCGTGAGGGTACAGCTATCGCCTCCTCTTCCCCCTCCTTCTCCTCGTCCTTCTCCTCGTCCTTCTCCTCGTCTTCCTCCTCCTCGTCACCACTATTTACATAATTGCCCAATTCGCTTTTTCAATTCCTTCTCTCGTTCCATTTTTCGTGTCCTGTTGTATGTATGTTCTCCATTCGTCCTTAAATCCCAACGACCATATTCAAGAATTTTGAAATGTGTGTAGAAACTATTGTATTGTATTGTATTTTGTATTGTATTGTATTGTATTTTGTATTGTACTGTATTGCATTGTATTGTGTGGATTCCATTATATCATGTTGTGTAGAATCTATTAGCTTTCATCATTAATTTTAGTCACTCTGAATAAAATAAATCCCTCACTGAATAAAATAAATCCTTCACTGAATAAAATAAATCCCTCACTGAATAAGCAAGTAAAAAAAAAAAAAAATCCCCAAACTCAGGTCAAATTCCCCGACTCACAGCATCACTGACAACTCACCTCTTCCCACTGACAGCCAACATCACCTCCGAGACACTGCCGCTATCCTCCGCAACATTCCGCTAGATTTCACTGGATAAGAGAGGTGATCTGGGTGAGCTTGTCTACCTGCTTATAAATATTGTCTCCCGCGCTCTTAGGTAACATAGACGATCATCGTATCTTTGTTGTCGTAAGTACTGGTTTCTCATCGAATACATTTGGCTTTTTTTTCTATTTATTCGTTTATCTGTTTTGTTTATGTTTCATTCGTAAATATTCGTTGGGTCTGTTTTATTAGTATGTATTCGTGTTTGTATTCAATTGGTATGTATTCTTTGTTTATCTTTACTTCTATATTCACTCGAATGTCATTGGTGGGAGGAGAGGACGACTGAAGAAGAAGAAGAAGAAGAAGAAGAAGAAGAAGACAGATGGAATAGGACACGACAAATGCAACGAGAGAGAGAGAGAAATGATAAAGTAAATTGGGCAATTATGTAACTAGTGGTGACGAGGAGGAGAAGAAGGAGGAAGGGGAGAGGAGGGAGAGGAGGAAGAGGGAGAAGAGGAGGAGGAGGAGGAGACCTCACGCTGAAGAATGAAATGATGAAAATCACTTAGTTGTATTGGTGGAAAATGAAGACGCAAATCTGTCGAATATTTTGACGTGAGGAGGAACACATCTCTGTCTGTCTGTCTGTCTGTCTCTCTGTCTGTCTGTCTGTCCACGCGTTCAATCTTCCCTTTACATACATTCACTCTTCGCCTTCATCACCCGAGCACCACCGTCCAAACAGCTGCACCAGATACGAGCAGTTATCAGCGTCTGGCGTTCTCCTCTACACGGTAATAGGACACTTTAAAAGAGCTGCGCCAAACGAACCTTCGCCCGCCTCCAGTCTCAGGTGAGTAACGAAGCGAAGAGTCGGAACAATGAGTTTTTATGTGGAGTTAGTCCTTGTTTTGAGCGTTAGGTTGAGCGCTAGACTGAGCGTTATGTTGAGCATTATGCTGAGCTCTAGACTGAGCATTATGTTGAGCGCTAGACTGAACATTTTGTTGAGCGCTAGACTGAGTAATATGTGTAGCGCTAGATTAAGCATTATGTTGAGCGCTAGACTGAGCGCTATGTTGAGCACTAGGTTGAGCGCTAGATTGAGCATTATGTTGAAAGCTAATCTCTGCGTTAGGATGTGCATTATTTTCAGCGCCAGGTTGAGCCCTAAATTCAGTAATAACATGAGCCCTGTGTTGAGCATATAATACCAAACTTAGAGCTCTATTTAACAATTAGTCAAACACTTGATTCAGCACTAAACTGAGCACTATTCTGAGCACTAAGTTGGGCACCATCTTCATCATTT
This sequence comes from Homarus americanus, assembly GCF_018991925.1. NCBI lineage: Eukaryota > Metazoa > Arthropoda > Malacostraca > Decapoda > Nephropidae > Homarus > Homarus americanus. Next base: position 3,467,746 of record NW_024712913.1, read on the forward strand.
AAACAGTCAAGATACCAACTTGTCTGTCTTAACACGTGATCGATGTGTGGCAACCTGAGGCTGGTGTGTGTGTGTGTGTGTGTGTGTGTGTGTGTGTGTTGTGCGTAATTACTTTTCACTGTATCCAGGAATGCGAGGCTGAAATAATTCCCTCAAGACACTACTCGAGACAAAACCACGACTATTTGCCTCCAAGGTTAGGTTAGGTTAGGTTAGGTTAGGTTTACGAGCTCATGTAGAAAGCATAATCAAAGAACGAGATCAGAGAGAAATGAGAGAGAAACTTATACGATGATAAAGTAGACGAGACGACAGAGAATAGAAAGACGAAATATATTAATAAACTCGAAGATATCAAAAAGGTGTAAGTGATAAAACAGGTTTGATTGATACTACAACTATACTGTACAGGTGATATGAGTGTTATATTTTCTTGGCCGTGGTGGTAGTGGTGGTGGTAGTGGTGGTAGGGGTAGGGTGGGGGTGGTGGGAGGTAGTGGTGGGGGTAGAAGCAGTGGTGGGGGGTAGTGGTGGGGAGTAGGGTGGGGGGTAGTGGTGTGGTGGTGGTAGTGGGGGTGGTGGGGGTAGTGGTGTGGTGGTGGTGGCCTCTAAGACAACACAGAACCATAACTCTGCCAAACTCCTCGGGGCGTACAGACCATTTTTGGCACATGACTGTCACCCCACCTGCCCCCATCATCCCTAACCCCTCCCCATCACCCTCCTCCTCTCCTCAACCCTAGCCTCCATTACCCCCCTCCTCCATCACACCCATCCCCTTCTCTACTCCCTCCCCCACAACCCCCAACCCCCCTCCATCGCCCTCCATCCTTCCCCACCTTCATCACCTCACCTTCTACTCCCCCCACCTCTCCCACCTACCCAGAGCATCAAGTCTCGTGAAATTCCATAGAAAGTTACTGACCAAACAGTCATAAACAGATTCTTACAGACACAGCCTTTGGGTTACAGACAACTAGTAGGTAGTATGGAGTGTTAGGGAGGTATGTAGTGTGGGAGGTTAGGGGTGGTACGTAGGTGGAGGCTAGGTGGGTATGTAGGTGGAGGTTAGGAGGGGTACGTAGTGTGTGGAGGTTAGGGTGGATATGTAGTGTGGAGGTTAGGGTGGTACGTAGTGTGGGAGTGTTAGGGAGGTATTGTAGTGTGAGTGTTAGGGAGGTAATGTAGTGTGGAGGTTAGGGGAGGTATGTAGTGTGGAGTGTTAGGGAGGTACGTAGTGTGGAGGTTCGGGTGGTAATGTAGGGAGGTTAGGGGTGGCATGTAGTGTGGAGTGTTAGGGTGGTAGGTAGTGGGAGAGTTAGGAGGTACAGTGTGGAGTGTTAGGGAGGTACATAGTGTGGAGTGTTAGGGGTGGGTACGTGTGTGCAGTGTTAGGTGGCATGTAGTGTGGAGTGTTAGGGAGGTACGTAGTGTGGAGTGTTAGGGTGGTACGTAGTGTGGAGTGTTAGGGTGGTACGTAGTGTGGAGTGTTAGGGAGGTACGTAGTGTGGAGAGGAGAGGGGTAGTGAAGTAACGCGACAGGTATGAGGGCGAATGTTAATGATCAACAGGTGGCAGGAGACATGGTGGTGACACATCGTTTACACCATCACCAACAACACCAACATGACCACGACTATCACCATCAACACCTATATTATCACCACCATCACCAACATCACCATCACTACCTTCTCACCCATCAGCACCGCCACCATAATCATTTCTTTTGGCACCATTAATAGCACCATTTAGACCAAAACGTGTACCATCACCTGCCCCACTAAATGCAGCACTACAACCACCTACACCATCACATCACTTTCACTTGAGTGTCCTTGCAAACTGTTTATATCTGTTTATATATGTAATATGTGTGTGTGTGTGTGTGTGTGTGTGTGTGTGTGTGTGTGTGTACCTCCACAAGCGGAAACAATGTGCAGTTATTTCGAAATGGATTCATCTCTCAAATATGCAATTTACATTTATATGTGCAGACATGCAGTTTCAGCCACTTCCAACTAAGATTACATCCTGAGTTTGCATATAACGATGCCAACAGCTTTTGACTTATAAGTTTCCTCATTCAGGTTTACGAGAGTCAGTGATCTGTTTCAGCAGCGACCGAAACACAGCACTCACTGAACTGACAGCACTGAAATGTGGCGTTTGTTATTTTGTGCATTTACGCTTTTTATTCTGTCAATATTTTTCACACGGAAGTGGATAGTGCGTCAGCTGGGAGAGGGATAAGGTCAAAGGTCACGGGTCAAATGTCACGGTTCACAAGGTAAGGTCATTGGTGAAAGGTCCCAAGTTAATAGTAATGGCCAAGGTCACATAACAATATGGCAGTCAAGAAGCAAAGTTACACAGCAAGACAAAGGTTCCGAGAAAGGTGTAAGGATTTATAAACACAGATGTATAGGTTTCTGTCTTTACCTTTCTTATTCTTGGAAAAGACTGACCGACTCTGGCACCAGGACTCAGAGAAGTCAAGTCTGGTGAACTCATTTCAAACTAACATAAGTTAATGATCACAGCCACAGTCTAAATGAACCACTATGCCAGCAGTAATGAAACACATGTAAATTTACTGGACTCTTTCCAAACTGTGAGAAATAATTGCTCACTTGCAGAACCTTCACTAAAGTCAATAAGAATTCACTACACAAACCTGACGCTCCAACTTGAGAAACAAATCCACGATGACGCCGAAAAAACCTAACCTAACCACATCTGACCTACTTAAGACCCAACAAAAACAAACCATTCAAGGACGATGTTGTTAAGTGAGTATTTACGTTGCTCCTTCAGACGAGACTTACTGGGTGGCTTAGGTGAGATCTTCTGTCTTTCTTGGGTAACATGTGGCTTCTCCTCTGTGATCACCTTAGTCTTGGCTTTATATCTCCATTCCCGTCCCTCCCTTCCCCCCCAATTACGCTCTCACAACACCCTCCTGCCATCCACCGTCTCCTATCACCTATCCTCATCCTATCACACATTGAGGCTACAGTGCTTCCATCATCGTCCTCTCTATAGGTCCCCTGTATCCTTCTATCCTCTCTTTGCCTCTGTGATCGATTATCATCCTTTGTCTTCACCCTTCCATTCAGTTTACCCCCTTCTCTCCAACTCCTCCTCTTCTCTCCCTTATGCTATCGCCTCTCACGTTCTCCAGTCTGCCGCTCACTCGCCACTGCTGGAGGGTACTCGTGACCCATTAGTTAATTACGGGGTAAGTGGGGGAAGGAAGGCGTGTGTGTGTGTGTGTGTTGGTTGGCAGACGGCGTGGCACAGGAGGCAGCACCCACGACCAGCACTAACGGAAGATCCTCATCACGGGAGTAACACAGTAAACGAGAACGCCTTAATAACCTGACCACCCCCCACCCCGTCCCCCGGAACCTAATTAATCTAACCTCTTTTATCCCTTAACCTAATTGAACTTAATCGGACCCGGAACCTAATATAACTTTTCCTGGTGTTTAATCTAACTGGACTTACTCACGGATCCCATCTCTCACACTGAAAATATTCAGTATAGAAAACTTTATTCAGAAAAAAAAATGCAATTGCAGGTTCAGGTATGAGGTAGCTACATGTACAGCAATACCCATGTGGCGACAGCATAACACAGATGACGCCTTAACCTAAATAGAACGAAAAATTAGTCTAAAATATCTCCTGTGTTGCGGACAAACTTCGAATATGGAAAATCTTAGGGAAGTGTTGGTGTGTGAAAGTCTAAAACTGTTTGGTTAAAGGGTACACGAGGTGCTTAGGGACTCGGCCCTTGTATTAAAGAGAGCAAGGCGGATTTTATTAAGGTCAACGAACCTTCCTTTATGGCCACCAGTTGATGCTCACATACTGCTTAATTACAGCTGTGTGTTGACAGCCTTAGTTTTATGCTCCCTAATTGAACTTTCGCAAGTAGCATTGTTGTCGACGGATTTTTTCTTCCCGTGTGATATATTGTTACGATAACAACAGTGGCTGATGGCAGTACAATGTGTTGATGGTTCTTTCTGTGTTGTTAATAACAATGTGTTATGATGACAGTCGCAATCCAGGTCACCCTTAATGGTGGGTACCAACATTCTGCGACACATAACCTGTTGTGTATGGCGGGGATAATGTCAAATACTCACGGTAGGATTTTAGTTAAGATTTATCCCAGGTGAAGTGTGTTTCCTGAGACTATACCGACTCATTATTACAGCCTACGCGTGGAACTGCTCAAGGAAATAATTACGTCTGAACAATTTTAGACTTGCTTCACCTTGTGGTCTCGGCAAGTCTTACGTACACATCTTTGACTCGCTGTAAGACTACTAATTTGTATACATTACTTAGTGTAAAAGTTTCAAGATATGTTGTCTAGATTATATGGTTCCTGTCTTGGTTTCTCCCAGTATTTGATCTCGGTGTATACGAATGCTTAGGACTGGAACACTAGGGTGTGTCATACGAGGGAAGATCAGCTAAAACTAATGGCCCATCACTTTTTTGGTAGATTTTAGTGTATATAAACAGAAAATAATTTCAGTTTCAATATTTTGCAACCTTTTACTAGGTAAATTTTAGCGTGAAATTTATCGAAAATCTAACGTACAGCTGCATTAGTGCATTACAATTAAATAGTGAACATTGCTTTCTGACTTCATTCTTTAACAACCCAACTAACAATATTTTTTCTGTTTCAGATTCTGATGCATTTATAAGTTGATAATATTTGCGATGGCTGCTTGTGTCAGGACGAGGAACCAAAAATCCAGCCATCTCAGTCACTATCTTGGGTCTGGGAGAGAGCTCCTGAAGTCGGAGTTGCCTACATTGAGAGATGCTTTGAGATACGGTGTTTTAATCAGGCAACAAAGTGAAAAGAACCCAAAGAACTTACACAAACAAAGACATTGCCAGTGATATGACCAA
>NW_024712913.1:3472786-3475487 GCF_018991925.1 Homarus americanus
CAGATTATATAAAAGTGAGGAAGGACGTGCAAACACCAAAACCAGTGTTGTGTATAAGTGAGGGAAGGACTTCTAGTATTTCGTAGGAGTGGGGGAAGGACTTCTAGTATTGTGTAGGAGTGAGGGAAGGACTTGCAGTGTTGTGTAGGAGTGAAAGAAGGACTTGCAGGGTTGTGTAGGAGTGAGGGAAGGACTTCTAGTATTGTGTAGGAGTGATAGAAGGTTTTGTAGTATTGTGTAGGAGTGAGGGAAGTGCTTCTGGTATTGTGTAGGAGTGAGGGAAGGACTTGCAATATTGTGTAGGAGTGAGGGAAAGGCTTCTAGTATTGTGTAGGGGAGAGGGAAGTACTTGTAGTAATGTGTAGGACTGAGGGAAGGACGTGCAGGGTTGTGTAGGAGTGAAGGAAGGACTTGCAGGGTTGTGTAGGAGATAAGGAAGGACATGCAGGGTTGTGTAGGAGTTAAGGAAGGATTTGCAGGGTTGTGTAGGAGTGAGGGAAGGACTTGCAAGGTTGTGTAGGAGTGAAGGAAGGACTAGCAGGTTTGTGTAGGAGTGAGGGAAGGGCTTGCAGGGTTGTGTAGGAGTGAAAGAAGGACTTGTAGTATTGAGTTGGAGTGAGGGAAGGACTTGCAGTATTGTTTAGAAGTGAGGGAAGGACTTGCAGGGCTGTGTAGGAATGAGGGAAGGACTTGTGGTGTAGGAGAAAGGGAAGGACTTACAGGATTGTGAAGTAGTGAGAGAAGGACTTGCAGGGCTGTGTAGGAATGAGGGAAGGACTTGTAGTGTGGTGTAGGAATTGTAGTGTATTGTATGAGTGATGGAAGGACTTGTGGTGTAGGAGTGAGGGAAGGACTTGTAGTGTGGTGTAGGAGTGAGGGAAGAACTTGAAGTGTTGTGTATGAGTGAGGGTAGGACTTGCAGGGTTGTGTAGGAGTAAGGGAAGGACTTATGGGGTTGTGAAGGAGTGAGGGAAGGAACTGCAGGATTGTGTAGGAGTGAGAGAAGGACTTTTAGGGTTGTGTAGGAGTTAAGGAAGGACATGCAGGGTTGTGTAGGAGGGAGGGAAGGACTTGCAGGGTTGTGTAGGAGTGAGGGAAGGACTTGTGGGGTTGTGTTGGAGTGATGGAAGGACTTGTAGTGTGTTGTATGAGTGAGGGAAGGACTTGTAGTGTTGTGCATGAGTGATGGAAGGACTTGTAGTGTTGTGTATTAGTGAGGGAAGGACTTGTAGTGTGGTGTAGGAGTGAGGGAAGGACTTGTGAATGTGGTGCAGGAGTGAGAGAAGGACTTGTAGTGTGGTGTAGAAGTGAGAGAGGGACTTGTAGTGTGGTGTAGGAGTGAGGGAAGGACTTGTAGTGTGGTGTATTAGTGACAGAAGGACTTGCTGTGTTGTGTAGGAGTGAAAGAAGGACTTGCAGGGTTGTGTAGGAGTGAAAGAAGGATATGCGGAATTGTGTAGGAGTGAGGAAAAGACATGAAGTGATGTATAAGAGTGAGGGAAGGACGTGCAGGGTTGTGTAGGAGTTAAGGAAGGACATGCAGGGTTGTGTAGGAGTGAGGGAAGGACTTGCGGGGTTGTGTTGGAGTGATGGAAGGACTTGTAGTGTCGTGTAGCAGTGAGGGAAGGACTTGTAGTGTGTTGTATGAGTGAGGGGAGCACTTGTAGTTTGGTGTAGGAGTGACGGAAGGACTTGCGGTGTTGTGTAGGAGTAAGGGAAGGACTTGTAGTGTGGTGTAGGAGTAAGGGAAGGACTTGTAGTGTGGTGTATGAGTGAGGGAAGGACTTGTAGTGTGGTGTAGGAGTGAGGGAAGGACTTGTAGTGTTGTGCATGTGTGATGGAAGGACTTGTAGTGTTGTGTATTAGTGAGGGAAGATCTTTTAGTGTGGTGTAGGAGTGAGAGAGGGACTTGTAGAGTGGTGTAGGAGTGAGGGAAAGACTTGTAGTGTATTGTGTGAGTGAGGGAAGGACTTGTATTTTCGTGTAGGAGTGACGGAAGGACTTGCAGTGTTGAGTAGGAGTAAGGGAAGGAATTGTAGTGTGGTGTAGGAGTGAGGGAAGGACTTGTAGTGTGGTGTATGAGTGAGGGAAGGACTTGTAGTGTAGTGTAGGAGTGAGAGAGGGACTTGTAGTGTGGTGTAGGAGTGAGGGAAAGATTTGTAGTGTATTGTGTGAGTGAGGGAAGGACAGCAATCACGTTCCTTTTCCGCGACCCTTTCCCATAGACATATGAGAGGTCAGGAAGTTTACGGAGGACATAGTACCAGGTGGGTGGGGAGTCCAGGGGGATGGCTGCTTCCCGAGCTTCTCTCTGTTTGCGGCGAATTTGGGTCCTAAGCTTTAAAAGTGTTCGACGAACAACGTAGTCAGGTGTGGCCTTGTTGCAGTCAGTCTTGGCAAGGCCATCTGCTGCCTCACTCCCGAAGATGCCGACATGACTGGGTATCCATAGGAATGTCACAGGACGGCCTGCATCCTGAAGTGTGGATGTTAACCCTCGTATTCGGAAGATGATGTCCTTATTTTCACCTGATCCAAATGCGATCCCGTTGAGAGCAGACCTGGAATCGCAGCAGACAAGCAAGGGGCAGAAACCATCTGCTTCTTCCTCAGCAAGAAGGGCAGCAAGGAGGGCTATTAGTTCTGCCTGAGTGGAGGATGCCCTGTCAGAAACTCTGAGAGACAGTTTGCAAGGCTCAGG
>NW_024712913.1:3475587-3525587 GCF_018991925.1 Homarus americanus
TACTGTTTTCGCCGAAATTAGTTGGGATTTTCCGTCACCACCATTCATGAGGGTAATGGGGTCTTGTGCGTCTCACCGTTCATGGGGTTATGATTCAGTGTCATTCCAGCTGTGTGTTCATTAGGAATGACAGCAGTTAAATGACTTTACCGGAAAGTGCAAAGTCTGTATATGGGAAAGAGAGCGTAAATGATGTTCTTAGGGTATGGGTGCTGCTGCTGGTGTAGTGGGCGGTGGTGTTGTGTAGTGGGGTGGTGTGGTGTGGGGGTGTGGGTGGTGGGGGTGGTGTGTGGGGGTGGTGTGGTGTGGGGGTGCTGGTGTGGTGGGCGGTGGTGCTGTGTGGTGGGCGGTGCTGCTGGTGTAGTGGGCGGTGGTGCTGGTGTAGTGGGCGGTGGTGCTGGTGTGGGGGTGGTGGTGTGTGGGGTGGGGGGTGTGTGGGGGTGGTGTGGGAGTGGGCGGTGGTGCTGGTGTAGTGGGCGGTGGTGTTGGTAGTGGGCGGTGCTGCTGGTGTAGTGGGCGGTGTTGCTGGTGTAGTGTGGCGGTGGTGCTGGTGTAGGGCGGTGGAGTTGGTGTAGTGCGGTTGCTGGTGGTAGTGGCGGTGGTGCTGGTGTAGTGGGCGGTGTTGGTGTAGTGGCAGTTGCTGGTGTAGTGGGCGTTATGCAGTTGGCGGTGGTGCTGGTGCAGTGGCGGTGGTGCTGGTAGTGGGCGGTGGTGCTGGTAGGGCGGTGTGGTGTGTGGCGAATGTGCTGGTGTAGTGGGCGGTGGTGCTGGTGTGGGGGTGGTGTGGTAGTGGGCGGTGGTGTTGGTGTAGTGGGCGGTGGTGCTGGTGTAGTGGGCGTGGTGCTGGTAGTGGGCGGTGGTGCTGGTGTAGTGGCGGTGTTGTTGGTGTAGTGGGCGTTGCTGGTAGTGGGCGTGCTGGTGTGGTGGGTGGTGCCGTTGGTGATTGGTGGTGGTGCTGGTGTGTGGGCGGTGGTGCTGGTGTAGTGGGCGGTGCTGGTGGTGGGGCGGTGGTGCTGGTGTAGTATGTGGTGCTGGTAGTGGGTGGTGGTGGTAGTGGGCGGTGGTGTGGTGTGGTGGGCGGTGGTGGTGCTGGTGTAGTGGGCGGTGGTGTGGGTGTAGTGGGGTGTGCTGGTAGGTGGGGCGGTTTGCTGGTGTAGTGGGGTGGTGCTGGTAGTGTGTGGTGTGTTGGTGGTGGGGCGTGGTGCTGTGGTGGGTGTGGGCGGTGGTGCTGGTGTGGGCGGTAGTTGGTGTGGTAGTGGGTGGTGGTGCTGGTGTGGGCGGTAGTGCTGGTGATGGTGTGCTGGTGTAGGGTGGGTGCTCAGTAGTGGGCGGTGGTGCTGGTAGTGGGCGGTGGTGTGGTGTAGTGGGCGGTAGTGCTGGTGTAGTGGGCGGTGGTGCTGGTGTAGTGGGCGGTGGTGCTGGTGTAGTGGGCGGTGCTGCTGGTAGTGGGCGGTGGTGCTGGTGTAGTGGGGCGGTGGTGCTGGTGTAGTGGCTGTGGTGCTGGTGTAGTTGGGGTGGTGCTGGTAGTGGGCGGTGGTGCTGGTAGTGGGCGGTGGTGTGGTGTGGTGGGCGGTGGTGCTGGTGTAGTGGGCGGTGGTGCTGGTGTAGTTGGCGGTGGTGCTGGTAGTGGGTAGTGATGCTGGTGTGGGGCGGTGTGGTGTAGTGGGGGTGGTGCTGGGGTAGTGGGCGGTGGTGCTGGTGAGTGGGCGGTGGTGCTGGTGTAGTGGGCGGTGGTGCTGGTGAGTGGGCGGTTGTTGGTAGTGGGGGTGGTGCTGGTAGTGGGCGGTGGTGCTGGTGTAGTGGGCGGTGGTGCTGGTAGTGGGCGGTGGTGCTGGTGTAGTGGGCGCGGTGGTGCTGGTGTAGTGGGCGGTGGTGCTGGTGTAGTGGAAGTGGTGTTGGTGTAGTGGGCGGTACTGGCTGGTGTAGTGTGGGTGGTGGTGTTATGCAGTGGGCGGTGGTGCTGGTGTAGTGGGCGGTGGTGTTGTGTAGTGCATATGCTGCTGCTGGTGGTGTGGCGGTGGTGCTGGTAGTGGGATGGTGGTGCTGGTGTAGTGGGCGGCACTGCTGGTGTAGTGGGATGGTGGTGCTGGTGTGTAGTGTGTGGTGCTGGTAGTGGTATGGTGGTGCTGGTTGTGGGCGGTGGTGCTGGTAGTGTATGCTGGTGCTGGTAGTGGGCGGTGGTGCTGGTGTAGTGGTGGTGGTGCTGGTGTAGTGTGGTGGTGCTGGTAGTGGGAGGTAGTTGGTGTAGTGGGATGGTGTGCTGGTGTAGTGGTGCTGCTGGTGTAGTGGGCGGTGGTGCTGTGTAGTGGTGCTGTTGGTGGTGTTGCAGTTGCGTTGGTAGTGGGCGGGTGCTGGTGTAAGTGGTGGGGTGGTGGGGCGGTGGTGCTGGGGGTTGGTGTTGTAGTGGGCGGTAGTTGGTGTAGTGGCTGCTGCTGTGTAGTGGTGGTACTGGGTTGTAAAAGTGGTGGTGCTGGTGTAGGGCGGTGCTGGGTGGTGGGGGGTGTTGGTGTTTGGGGGCTTGGTGTAGTGGGTGGTGTTGGTGTAGTTGGCGGTGGTGCTGGTGGTTGTGGTAGTGGCGGTGCTGGTGTAGTGGGCTGGTGATGCTGGTGTAGTGGAGGTGGGTGCTGGTGTAGTGGGCGGTGCTGTTGGTGTAGTGGCGCAGGTGCTGGAGGTGGCTGGTGGTGGGCGGTGGTGCTGGTGTAGTGGGCGGTGGTTGGTGTTTAGGTGGTGCTGGTGTAGTGGGCGGTGCTGTTGGTGTAGTGAAAAGGCGTTGGTGCTGGTGTAGTGGGTTGGTGTCAGGCAGTATGGTGCTGGTGTAGTGGGCGGTGGTGTAGTGGGCGGTGCTGCTGGTGAGTGAAGGTGGCAGTTGTTGGGGTGTGCTGTGATAGTGGGCGGTGCTGTTGGTGTAGTGGCGCTGCTGTTGGTAGGCATGCCTGGGGTAGTGGGGCGGTGCTGCTGGTGTAGTGGGCGGTGCCGCTGGTGTAGGGCGGTGGTGCTGCTGTAGGGCGGTGCTGCTGGTGTAGTGGGGGTGGTGTATATAAGCGCTGCTGCTGGTGAGCTGGGTACTGTTTGGTGATCATGCTGCTGCTGGTGTAGTGGCAGTGCTGGTGTAGTGGGCGGTGCCGGTGTGGATATATTATATTTACCATAAACGTTGGGGTACTTTCAATCATAAACCATAACGGTGTTTTAATTGACTTACACATCATAAGGCACTAAGTATCGGTGTTTTTTAATTGACTTACACCATAAGGCACTAAGTATCGGTGTTTTAATTATTCTACACATCATGTCACTAAGTATCGGTGTTTTAATTGACTTACACATCATAAGGCACTAAGTATCGGTGTTTTAATTGACTTACACATCATAAGGCACTAAGTATCGGTGTTTTAATTGACTTACACATCATAAGGCACTAAGTATCGGTGTTTTAATTGACTTACATATCATAAGTCACTAAGTATCGGTGTTTTAAGTGACTTGCATCATACGTCACTAAGTATCGGTGTTTTAAGTGACTTGCATCATACGTCACTAAGTATCGGTGTTTTAATTGACTTGCATCATACGTCACTAACTATCGGTGTTTTAATGAACTAGTGAAGTCTTTAATTAAGTGGTACTGTACACTGTCCCAATTCACCTTCACCAACCGCTAATGATGTAGTATCAGAGTTAATCAAAACCTTATTAACGACATGTTACTCTCATTAGGTCCACTTTTATAAACACTGTCTTGGTATTATCTCCTGTCATACAACTCGCGGCCTTGATCGTGGAATATTAATGGTGCAAAGTGAGATTATGATGTATATATTTCCCCTGGTGTTTGATTTCTTTTTATGAATATTTACATTATTTTTTCCCCTCGTGAATGGCGTCTCATTCTAATCACAGGAGTTTGCGAGTCCCTGAATTTAAAACTCAGGTTAATATTGCCACTATATGAAGTCATCAAAATACGCTGTATGAGAGAGATACGAACGAATATTTCTTTTATTTCGTTTCGTAAAAGTAGCATTAAAGTGCCGTTATTGACTGTCAAAGAACGAAACTCAAATGATATTTAAAGTGCGTCAGAACTGTGCCTCATCAGCTGTTCTGTATGTCAACATAGAAATATGTTAATGTTCCTGACGATGTTTACCATTTTGCAGGCAGTCAATTTTCCGAGATTAAAATCGTCACTCGTTGGTGAATATTTTTGTCTTTTGGGGAGATTGTGTACTTCATTCCGCTGTGTGTCTCTCTCTCTCTCTCTCTCTCTCTCTCTCTCTCTCTCTCTCTCTCCGTCTTCACTGTATTCTCTCTTATCTTTCATTTATCTCCCCTATATCTCTCTCTCCTTTTATTCACAATATAATCTTCTCTTCTTTACTGACATTTCTATGTGTTTTCTTTTGTTCTCTTATCGTGTTCTCACTTCCCTGACGCTATTTCAATCCCTTGTTCTCGTTGATACTTGACAGCCTTTTTATTTTCCTCTAATTATTGTCTTTTACAGTCGTTCATTTCGTTAATTTTTTTCTTCTTCGTGTCGTTTCTGTTTTTTCCTCACTTCTTTCTTGCAACAGATGCTCATTTGTCCTCTTTCTTTCTTTCTTTCATTAATTGGTACTTGTTGTTTTTCCTTCCATCATTCCCAGTTCTTGGTTTTCACTTTTTCATTCCTGTTTTCATGGTATCAAACACACCGTTTAGGTCAAGTGCCGTTAAACTACTGTCCTGTTCGACTGATTAAGGATCTATTGCCCGCAACTGGATATCTGTATAATTAACGAAATGATCGTCAGAATTTTGATTATCTTTCTAACGCTAATTACTCCTCTAACGCTAATTACTCCTCTAACGCTAATTACTCTTCTAACGCTAATTATCGCTTCAAACGCTAATTACTCTTCTAACGCTAATTACTCTTCTAACGCTAATTACCCTTCTATTGCTAATTACTCGTCGCCTATTGTTTTTCAAGGTTACTTTTTGGTGATAAGTAACTTGCCTCTGTTCAACATGATTTATGGGTTACTAGCACGAGTCGCAGCGGAAAGTGTCAGGTGTACTGGCACGAGTTGCGGCGGAAAGTGTCAGGTGTACTGGCACGAGTCGCGACGGGAAGTGTCATGTGTACTGGCATGAGTCACTCGCTCTTAGGAACAGACTGTGAGGCATCAACGTCATGCATTATTCACATTATTCATGATCCGGGGCTTTGAAAATATGCTAAGCGGTACGTGAAATTCCAGCAGGTTCCAGGCGATTACCTCTTAATTGGAATATTCCAGGTTGATTCCCTTAAATGATCCCGCCAGAAGATGACGTCATTGGAATATTTGTTTTATGATATTACTGTTTATTAATTTTTTTAAGTGTGGTAAATATTTTTAATATTATTTGTATTTTGTTTTATACTGTGTGTCTGTCTCACTGTGCGTCTGTCTCACTGTGTATGTCTGTCTCACTGTGTATGTCTCACTGTGTGTGTATGTCTCACTGTGTATGTCTGTCTCACTGTGTATGTCTCACTGTGTATGTCTCACTGTGCGTCTGTCTCACTGTGTGTCTGTCTCACTGTGTGTCTGTCTCACTGTGCATGTCTCACTGTGTATGTCTCACTGTGTATGTCTCACTGTGCGTCTGTCTCACTGTTTATGTCTCACTGTGTATGTCTCACTGTGTATGTCTCACTGTCTCACTGTGCGTCTGTCTCACTATGTGTCTGTCTCACTGTGTGTCTGTCTCACTGTGTATGTCTCTGCGTCTGTCTCACTGTGTATGTCTCACTGTGTATGTCTCACTGTGTATGTCTCACTGTGCGTCTGTCTCACTGTTTATGTCTCACTGTGTATGTCTCACTGTGTATGTCTCACTGTGTATGTCTCACTGTGTATGTCTCACTGTGTGTGTCTCACTGTGCGTCTGTCTCACTATGCGTCTGTCTCACTATGTGTCTGTCTCACTGTGTGTCTGTCTCACTGTGTGTCTGAGGACCTTCAGGCCATGAGTGTAAGACCATCTCTCATTATTTTGTTTCTGTAGTTTCCCACCGTCTCTCATGGAATCTCTGTCCTTTAAAACCACATATTGGGCTTTTGTTCCCACTATATCTCATGGAATCTGTCCTTTAAAACCACATATGGGCTTTTGTTCCCACTCTTACGAACCACGCCATCAATTGTCCTGATCTACCTACCCAGCACCACGAGCAACGCCATCTAGGGACGAAACCCGAGTATGACTATAGTCTTAGTTACCACTCCGGGGTTTCCCTTCTCCATATCCTGGTTGTTGCGTCACCTCCTCCAAGTCTTCTTCATCAGCTCCAATTCGATGGGAGTTCAGTTCACTCTGGGAAGTGACCACAGGATCACCTATCCTGGAAACCTACGGCACAGTGACTACCTACCGTCTTCTACAATACTCAGCCTTACTCGTCAGCCATCTCAGCTCCGCACTTAAGTATTTGTTATCCTATATTGCCTCCCGCGTCCACTTGCTTCAAAATTGTTGTATGTTGTATAAATATGTATATACTGTTAATGTTTAGGTTAAGTATGGTTAAGGGTAAATTATAGAAAGCTGAATATTTTGTTAAGGAATTTATGGTACTTTATTATACACAACAAAAACTCGCATCCTTTGTCTACCCTTTTATAGTCCGATTGTCTTTGTTTTTTTATTGTTGTTGCCAGTTGGGATCTGGGTAGACTTTTAACTATATTCTAAATCCCCAACTCGTAACACCACTATATCTCATGGAATCTCTGTCTTTTATTACCACATATCGGGCTTTTGTTCCCACTATCTCTCATGGAATCTCTGTCCCTTAAAACCACATATTGGGCTTTGGTTCCCATTATATCTCATGGAGTGTCTCTGTCTTTTATTACCACATATTGGGCTTTTGTTCCCACTATGTCTCATGGAGTCTCTTGTTAACACCTGCCGTCATCACTCACTGTTGATAGGTGTTGGTCGCTGTTAGTACTGTCGGCTGCCTTTGTTCTGAAGGTCGCCTCCTGAATCTTGTCTTTTAGGAAGTCTTGAGTGCTTGTACAGACTTGAGTGTTTGTATAGACTTGAGTGCTTGTATAGAATTGAGTGCTTGTATAGACTTGAGTGCATGTATAGACTTGAGTGCTTGTATAGACTTGAGTGCTTGTATAGACTTGAGTGCTTGTATAGACTTGAGTGCTTGCATAGACTTGAGTGTTTGTATAGACTGGAGTGTTTGTATAGACTTGAGTGCTTGTATAGACTTGAGTGCTTGTATAGACTTGAGTGCTTGTATAGACTTGAGTGTTTGTATAGACTTGAGTGCTTGTATAGACTTAAGTGCTTGTACAGACTTGAGTGCTTGTACAGACTTGAGTGCTTGTATAGAATTGAGTGCTTGTATAGACTTGAGTGCTTGTATAGACTTGAGTGCTTGTACAGACTTGAGGCTTGAATGACTTGAGTGCTTGTATAGACTTGAGTGCTTGTATAGACTTGGAGGCTTTATAGACTTGAGGCGAGAATTTGAGTGCTTGTATATACTTGAGTGCTTGTATAGACTTTGTATTTTCTGTTTAACAAGAATGGTGAATCTTGTTAAAAGTAGTATATTCTTTCTTTAAGGAGTTCAATTACCACGAAGACAAGGCATTTAAAAGGTTTTATCATATTTATGGGATTTTTTAGCAGTTTGAGAAGTCTTTGCAATCTTTCCAGTCTAGTAGTAACATGCGTCCACACCTTGTTGATAATAATGAGTTTGTTGAGCCAACTTGGTGATAGGACTGTAATAAAAGAACAAAGTTTGTATCTATTTGTGATGGATAAATTTGTCTTGGAGTGTTATTTGGTTAGGTGAGGTGAAGGTAGGAGAGGAGAGGTTAGATGAGGTGAGGTGAGGTGAGTTGAGGTGAGGTTAGGTGAGTTGAGGTGAGTTGAGGTGAGATGAGGTGAGGTGAGATGAAATGAGGTGAGGTTAGGTTAGGTGAAATGAGGTGAGATGAAATGAAATGAAATGAGGTGAGGTTAGGTTAGGTTTAAACTGCGAGTAATCCACAGAGGCTTACATATTTCCCCCTTCACTTTTATACCAACAGCGGATGAGTAGACGGAAATATCCAACCAGTACTGAGTGGAAAACGTTTACAAAGACTCTTTCTCCCTTGCCTGTGTGATTGGTACCGTGGGCAGTATTGTGTTTCATCAATTCACTGGGAGATGAGCCATGGCAGCCATCACCAGTTACCATATCAATAACAGAGAGGTGGTGTTATTGCTGTTATTGCGGTGTTATATGTAGAGTGTAAATGCGGGTGTATTGTAAGAAGTGTAAATTAGCGTGTATTGTAAACTGAGTGAGAATTAGCGTGTTGTAAATGGAGTGTAAATTAGCATATATTAATCTGTGTATTTATATAATGTAGCTGTTATTGTTAGGTGGACACGAATGAGTGCTTAGTGTGAACATAAGAACATAAGAACAAAAGAATGGAGGAAACTGCAGCGGGCCTATTGACCCATACTGGGCAGTCCTGTTTATACCCAACCCCTATTGCTCATATAAGCATCCAACCTATATTTGAAGCTATTCAGCGTATTCGAGTTAATGATGATATTTGGTAACTTGTTCCACTCATCCACTACTCTGTTTCAAAACCAGTGTTTACCTATTTCACGCCTAAATCTAAATTTGTCTAATTTAAAACCATTGTTACGAGTTCGCTCCTGGTTGGATAGTTTGAGTACCTTTGTAATGTCCCCTTTGTTTAACCCTGACTTCCATTTATACACCTCTATCATGTCGCCCCTCACTCGACGTCTCTTGAGGGAGTGCAAATTAAGATGCTTTAACCTGTCTCTGTATTCAAGGTTCCTAATGCCCGGGATTAGTCTTGTCATTCTCCTCTGGATTCTTTCCAAGGATTCTATATCCATTCTGTAATACTGTGACCAGAACTGAACTGCGTAATCCAGGTGAGGTCTCACAAGCTCTAGATATAATTTTAAGATGACCTCGCTAGTCTTGTAACTAACACTCCTTTGTATGAACCCAAGTAGTTTATTAGCCTTGTTATGAGCAAAAACACATTGTTTACTTGGCTTAAGATTCCTACTTATCATTACTCCTAAATCTCTCTCGCAGTCGGATTCCACAATGGCATCGCTGTTCATCTGGTAACTGGTTTCCCTGTTTACATCTCCTATACTGAGTACTTTACATTTGTCCTCATTGAATTTCATCTGCCATTTTTCCGACCATTCGAAAAATTTGTTTAGATCTTCCTGTAGTTTTGCGGAGTCTTCGTCAGATTTAATTACACGCCCTATTTTAGTGTCATCAGCAAATTTACTTGTGTTGCTGTCTTTGCGGTTTAACCTCTTCACAACGAGGACACCAGTGATTAAACCCAGACGATTTTATTCACCTTTGTGGCGTTTGGCGTTAATGGCAGTACTGCACAGGTCTGAGAGTAGTGGAAGTAAGAGATAACACGCCAATACAGATTTCCTTTATGGCGGTCTTTTATCCATCTAAGAAAGTGGTGGATTGTAAGGAGTGAAAGACGGGTCACCATCTCCTTCCCTTATGTCTTAGTGTAGACTGGTGTCATTCTATCCTGGCCTGTATAAACCGAGGCATGACAAGCCATTTCAGACATATCCATGATGGTTGATGAGATTTGGCAGCTGGAACAGAGATTTCATTGTCCTTGGATCTCCGGCTCTTTCATAGATCCTGGAATGTTTTAATTAAGAAGGAAAGTGGTTTGACATTGTAGAAATCTTTTAAGTTAATAATTCTCGCGGGACAGATGGTTAAATTCTCTACAGCTGGCAGACCCGGTAACGTGTCTATAGTTAGTTGCAGCGTGATTCTGTTTTCCTTCACGTTAACGTATGTAGTCCCAGATTAACTGTTTGTTGTTCTTCCAAGCATATGTTGTGACCCCGGTATGATACATTGTGGACGAGTGATTCAACCTATGTGATGTTGTGTGTGTGATGTGTGTATGGTGTGTGTGGTGTGTGTATGGTGTGTGTGTGTGTGTCGCTTTGTTTGTTTTCTGAGGTAGATTACTTTCGAACGACGGCGGAGTAGCAGTTAGTGACGTTTGGAAAGCAGTGATGAATGACCGAATAAACAAGCCACAAAAGGTATTGGGAGTCTCTTGAGGGATCACAGAAGGGGTGAAGTGTTCTTTTTTTCTCGCCAACCACGCTGCCAGGCTCTAAACTGTAGTGAAAGGAGTAATAATACATTTTAGATGAGAATTCTGGTGGAACGAGAGCAGCATCATTCACTGTCTGACCCGTTCACATTGGGTCCAGGGGATGGGTTGAAGGGGTGGGTTGTGGCGGAACAGGTGGGTTGAGGGGGTGGTAGTAAGGTGGGCGGGTGAGAGGTGGTGGGCCGGAACAGAAAATGACTGGTTGTGAGTGGGAAAGGACTTGGTGGGGCTTGGTGGGTTTGTGAGGGTCAGGGTGGGGCGGGGAGGTTAGGTTAGAGTTATTAAGGTAACTTGTGTTCCTTAATGAGATAATTAGTTGTGTAGAGTTTGTATGATTACTGGAGCACACACACACACACACACACACACACACACACACACACACACACACATACACACACACACACACACACACACACACACACACACACACACACACACTCACTCACTCTGGTACGACTATGATCCACCACCGATGCTAAATAATGAAGAAAAATAAAGGTATCATCTCTGTTGGTGAGCTCTAAGGTCGGTAGGCCAATACAGGATTAATTGGGTCGTCCGCAAAAGTTTCAGGTGTTGAGGACTGCATCTAGTGCGGGAGGGGCAGCGACGGCATCTATCTGTGATGGTGTATGTCCTGCCCTGTGTCATCCTGCTGGTCTCCACTATCCTCTTGGCTTCTAACATATGTGTTAAGTTTTAAGTTATGGATATTAATTAGCTCATCTTAACTTAGCAGAACAAGTGAGTGAATTATTAAAGAAGGGTGATTGTGACGTCATATTATTGTTGTGTTGACGTCACTGTGGCCACGGAGTAACCATGGTAACAGCTGAATTTATGGGTCCATTTTACGAGGTCAGTTGTAAAGTTTTCTGTCAAAGTTTAAAATTTCAGTAATATTTTTGAGGCTTTTAGATCATGGGGAAGGAAGTTTTCATGGGGGTCAGGGAGGTCGGTGGTGGTGTCGAGGAGGTCGGTGGGGGTGTCGAGGAGGTCGGTGGGGTGTCGAGGAGGTCGGTGGTGGTGTCGAGGAGGTCGGTGGGGGTGTCGAGGAGGTCCGAGGAGGTCGGTGGTGTCGAGGAGGTCGAGGAGGTCGGTGGGGGTGTCGAGGAGGTCGGTGGTGGTGTCGAGGAGGTCGGTGGGGATGTCGAGGAGGTCGATGGGGGTGTTGGAGAGGTCGGGGAGGTAGGGAAGGGGGGTCGGCGGGGGTGTCTGCTCTTGGTAATGCTCACAGCCTTCCAAGGACGTACCATAAATAACACTGCATCGACAGGCGCCTCCCTCCCGGATATGGTATAAGCAAAAGAACATGACTGTGCCTGACATATGAGGCTGGTGCCAGACTTTGGGTGGCACCTTGTACGCCTCCACACCACTACCAACACTTAATAATCCATAGACCATTTCCTGCTGCCCAAAATATCCACAAAATCTGTTTTATTTGCTGGTTTATATCAGAATTGGGTATTTCCGTGTTGTTTGTGGTATTCGTGGTATAGTGGTGGTCATACTTTGTTCTGGAAGTTGGAGCAAGATTCAGGTATACAAGAGACAGAATCAGGAGGGTAGAGTCAGCCACCCGCCTGGAGATACACCTCACTTGTTGATTCGTTCACATTGATCACCACTCGTCCGTGGGTGTGAGTGCAAGCTGTTTATATTGGTCGAGGAAATTGGTCGAGTCTAATACTTGGAAGGAGGACCAACACGTGATCAGTGTGGAGCTTACTGTCCACACCTCCCACTAACCTAACCTAACCCTGAGAAGTTCACTTGATCCTGGGTGTAACTTTGATAATTAACCTGAAATTTGTGACAACAGATCTATACCATCATGACAACAGGTCTTGTTAGGGCGTGGCACTGAGGTAGAGTTAGGGCGTGGCACTGTGTTAATATGAGGGCGTGGTGCTGTGGCAGTGGCTGGGTGTGGCACTGTGGCAGTGGCTGGGTATGGTACTGTGGTAGTGTGAGGGTGTGACACTGGCAGTGTGATGGTGTGGTACTATGGGGGTATGGCATTGTGGTAGTGTGAGGGTATGGCACTGTGAGGGTGTGATGACACTGTAAAGAGGGTGTAGTGGCACTATGGCACTGTGAGGGTGTGGCACTGTGGTAGTGAGAGAGTGGCACTGTGGTAGTGTGAGGGCGTGGCACTGTGAGGGTGTGGTGGCACTGTCATGAGGGTATGGCACTATAATTACCTCCCCGCCGTCACAGATGGCAGCCCATATGTCTGTATTCCTCCACCTTCCCCTTACTGCTCCCGCTGCCAGCCGTATAACCATTTATTAACACACGAGGACTTTATCAGTAAATCACTAACACAAAACACAAAGGCATTATATAACCTAACCTAACCTATTTATTCACGATGGCTTTATCCGCAAATCACTACACAAAAGGATTATAAATAATTCCCTTACTTCAGGTAGCAGTAATATATCCGCCATAAATTGAAGGATGGTTCAGTATCTCCTCCAATATTCAGATCTTCTCCAAATTCAATACAAACACATAATTCCTTTTTCCTTTTATCGTGTACTGTCTCCTAGGTTACTGGAGACAGTGTTGGTGGAGGTAGAGATCACGGGAGGACAGTTATGGCCAGGAGACGGGGTAGACGGGCGCCAGGTTCTCTCTCACATACCCTCTGTCTGTCTTGTCTGTCTCACGTGTATTTTCAGTACGTCGAGTTTGTTCATGGTTGGTGACGGTTTGTTGACGTGGGTTGGTGACGTAATGGTGAGACCGTAATGACGTAATGGTGAAGCTTTAATGACGTATTTGTGAAGCCTTGATGAAGTGCTGGTGAGGTTTGGTAACGTTTTGTGTGAAGCCGAATTAGTGAACCCGTAATGATGTGTTGGTGAAATGTTGGTGAAGCCTTAGTGAGGGAGAGTGTTGGTGAGAAGACAGTGTTGGTGAAGGAAGAGTGTTGGTGGTGAAGGTAGAGAGTTTTGGTGAGGAGAGTGTTGGTGAAGGAAGTGTATTGGTGGAGGAAGTTTGTTGGTGAAGAGAGGGTGTTGGTGAAGAGAGGGTGTTGGTGAAGAGTGAGTGTTGGTGAAGAGTGAGTGTTGGTGAGAAGTGTTGGTGAAGGAAGTGTATTGGTGAAGAGAGGGTGTTGGTGAAGAGTGAGTGTTGGTGAAGAGTGAGTGTTGGTGAGAAGTGTTGGTGAAGGAAGTGTATTGGTGAAGAGAGGGTGTTGGCGAAGGCAGAGTACATTGGTAAGGAGAGAGAACTGACAACATAATATTGCTCTTGATGAACTAGTAAGAATATCAGACTACATAAGACCATTCATGTTCCCCACAGCAGCGATAACTAACACATACAAACAGACTCTCGAGAAGCATTTGACAGATAACGTTGTAACAGAACAGTGAGAGGAAGTTCACTTGCTCGCGGCACCACTGAGGAAGAAATCATTTGGACTCTATAAGCATTTAAGCCACGATGGTTTTTGGAAAGTTTGTCAGGTAAGATTAGCTTTGTGTGTGTGTGTGTGTGTGTGTGTGTGTTTCATATTTTGCTGTTATTAGTGTAAAAATTGCATGGAAGTCTCGCATTCAATCAATAACCTAACCTAACCCATTTGTGATTTAAAGTCTGGCTAAAACATTAATA
This sequence comes from Homarus americanus, assembly GCF_018991925.1. Classification (NCBI taxonomy): domain Eukaryota; kingdom Metazoa; phylum Arthropoda; class Malacostraca; order Decapoda; family Nephropidae; genus Homarus; species Homarus americanus. Next base: position 3,489,447 of record NW_024712913.1, read on the forward strand.
TTTATTTTTAGTTTTTAGTTTTTTTAAGAAATTTATATCGATTTTGTTTTACAGTTAAGCATTTTATTGCAGCAATATGCAGTAAGTCCAAAAACATGAGAATTTACGAGGGCACAGTTGGCAGTAAGTGTAGGCTGGTCGACCCTCAATAAATATTACGGTTGTCCAGCCCATGGTATTATTTCACACCCAAAAAAAATACTTTATCACAAATATTCCCGTGTGTGTGTGTGTGTGTGTGTGTGTGTGTGTGTGTGTGTTCCTGCTTGTACGTATTACTACATTACCTGATCATTAACATACAAATAATTAACACCTGGTCATAACACTTACCATTAATTAACTACAGAACAATAGATGTCTTTTAATTAATCTTCGTATTAGTGTATCATAACAGTTGAACGTTGTAGTAATTATTGACTGGCATCACCTGTAGATTATCTCCCAACTTATTTCACCTGATGATTAAACACCTTAACACTACATTACACCACTATACACTACACTACACCACTATTCACTACACTACACACTACACTACATCGCTATACACTACACTACACCACTATACACTACACTACACCACTATACACTACACTACACCACTATACACTACACTATGCACTACACTACACCACTATTCACTACACTACACACTACACTACATCGCTATACACTACACTACACCACCATACACTACACCACCATACACTACACTACACTGGTTTATGTCCAACGATGTGTTTACTATAGTTAAGACAACATGTATGCAGTTTGTGTACCGCAATAAGTACAAGTGTAGCGAGGTGTAGTCTGGTGTAGCCACAAGTACACACCAACCTCTCAGAGAAAGACTTTTGAGCCAGACTTAATACCTTAAGTCTGGTGAGATTACTATGGCTTAAGTCTGACTTGGCGTAATTAGCTCTTAGAATTGAATTTTTAACTCAAGAATAACGAAGTAAAGTTGAACACCTGTGATCTACCTGTGTTAGGTATGAGCAACACGGGTTAAGGTGTGTCTTTGTGTTTAGTCTTTTATCCCGAGAGCATCGCTGAAGCGGTTAGTTAAAGCTTAGTGTTCTTGGAGGTGGTGTGTGGTGTTGTGTGGAGGTGGTGTGGTGTAGTGGTGGTGTGTGGTGGTGTGTGGTGTGGTGTGGTGTCGTGTGTGGTGGTGTGGAGGTGCTGTGTGGTGGTGTCGTGTGTGTTCTTCATAAAACACAATACACGGATCGTCTTTATATTAAGGCTGTTGACTACAAACACCGGTAATATCTCATATATTTTTATTTACTATCAAGGTAGAGTGATTTCCTCCTCTGTTTTTTTACCTTGATTGGTGAAGTAATTTCTTATCTTTAAAACAGATTTAAAGTCTCTTATTACAAAATTGGAAATAATTTTATATCGCAAGTTTGGAAGTTTTTCATGTAATATATCGCCCCATACGTATTTCTGCCTTACTAAATACATACAATACTGTCGGTAGTGGCACAATATATTCCTTTGGACCCCAGACAAAATTCCCTACGGGTGGTCTTTGTGGGCGAGGAGGTAAATTTCCAGCAGTTCACAGTTTTTGGACCGGGAAGCTGGAAGACCCTCACCTCCTTCCAGCCAGAGGCCAACCCAAGCCCCTGGGAAGAGGAAAGTCTTAAATTGTAGGAGGGGGGTGAGGGGAGTGGAGGATAGGATGGACGTATCTCATCCTGCCTGGGTGGAGGATGAGAGGGTGTTTTATCTCAAGCTGAAAGAGGCAGCAGGGAGGCAGAAAGATGTGGGGGTATATGTAGGAAGGGGAGCGAGGTGGTGGGGAAGGATAAGGGGAATGTGGGAAGGTGGGGAGAAAAGGAGAGGTGGGAGGTTAAGGGGGCAGATTGGAAGTGGGGAGGGACGGGAGGGAGGTGAAAGGATAGGATGAAGTAAGGTAGGTGGGTGACAGGTATGATGGATGGTGTAATAAGGTACCTCCTCGGCCAGGTAGAAACTGCATTACATGTTGCCAGACTGTGTGCTCCAGGAGTGTACACAGTCTCAGGGGCACTTAATGTTTCAAAATAGGAAAGTGAGATCCCAGGTACACGAACACTGAATGATAAGAGAGTTTTTTACTTTTTGTTTGTGATGAAAGGGAAAGTATCAAGGAGACTATGAGGAGGCGATGATGTAATGGTTTTATTTCTTGATGCTCCTGATGTCTGATTATGGATCTTCACTTAATTGTTTTCATATCAATTTAATACTGACAGTGAAGTATATTTGTCTCACTGTGTTAGGGAGTGAAGGCGTCCTGGCGTGTGTTAGGGAGTGTTGGTGTCCTTCATGTTCTCGGGGAGACATTTGGAGATGTTTATCCCGGTAAAAGTGGGAGTTCTTGGCAGGTCTGTCTTATGTACAGTCCCCTTCACTAATGCGTTTACAGGGGCTCGTCATATAAACATTCCACAAATCATAACATTGAGGTACTTGTTTTTAATGTTGTTTTTACTTGTTTTTTACTATTGCGAGTTTCCTTCTGTCGAATGTAAACGAACACAACGATGCCACACAGCACAAAACCTGACGAGCCCCTGTTACATGATCATAAACATCTGTCTCATAATTTGCCAACATGTGGATCAGCTTTACACTTTCCTTATATATAATTAGAGAATTAAGAGTCAGACTTAAAACTAATGTAAAAAATATATTCACCTTGGGACGCGTTCCAGGATATAGAGTAGGTATTCAATAGTCAATGTCTCGGGTTATATGTAGATGATGAGCCTTGGCACGATTATGGTGATCTGAGCAATCTTTGTTGTGAGGGGCAAGAGGAGGTACCCGAGATGTATACTGGGAATTATTCTTTACATAGACATTGATCTGATATTCTGATTAGCAGCTTGATGGCTCTAACTTGACCTGCCCTAACCTAACCTAACCTGTGACATAATGCGTTGACCTACTGTTTTGTATCTGTCGCCTCATTTGCTATTGCAAATACCTTACTCATTGATTTACAAATAAACTGCATACCATTTGTGATCCTTTGTTCTGGCAACCGCTGGAACTGATCTGTAATTCCAACTGGTGGCATTTTTCATCGTCAACAACACACTATGACAGCCCTGGACCTGGCTACAATTAGATGATCGTTTTAATATGTTACGTCAGAAGAAATTAAAAATTAAATCATTTATCAAGTATTATTAGTCAGTGTTGCTACAAGATGCAAATTTTTTTGGTTATTTTCAACTTTGTGTCGTGAGATATATTGATTTATTTCGTCCCCGTCTTTATTTCATGACTTCGAATGTACATGAAAAATCATTGATCTTCCATCTGATTAAAAAAAGCTGTTCTAAGATACACATTTATGGAACATCTGGTAAAACATGGGATTATTTTTGGCTATTATATGATGGGATTTTCTGTGGGATTTCTGGGTGGATTTCCAACGTCAAGTTTCCACAAACTCGCTTGATTTTGTTAACGGTGTAAGGAAGGTGGTGGTTGTGGCTAACATGTTCTTAAGCTGGTTAATGCCTGACAAAAACTAATACAAAGTACGTGTGTTTTTCTTCACTCTGGCAGGGTCTCGGTTCTTTGTTTATATCTTGGGAAAAATATATAGTTTTATGGTGAAGCGGTGAGTCGCGCCCCCTGTTGCCGAGTGATATCCCGTGTTCCTCCACACCAAAATCAGGAGTTTTCGTCAGATTTTTATTCTACGCGTCAGTGATTTCGGGAATAAACTCTAAAATATTTGGAATAAAACGAAATGAAATGTAATCTGTGTGATGGAATATATTACCCTTTTTCCTCAGAGTAATAACCTAACCTAACCTGACTTAACCTAACCTATCCTGACTTAACCTTACCTATCTCTCTTTGTACTAAATTAATAATGAGTGCTGAACATGGGTGATGGGAGCCGTACATTATATATTAAATATAACTCAAAATTTCAGAACTTAGGCAGGAATTCTCGTTTCTTCAAGGCGCCTGTGTTAAAATAAAAATTATAAATTACCACATATATTTTCTCTTAAGGTGTTGCAGTAGAGGTTCTGGCTCTCAAGAAAGGAAAAGTCTGATAAAAAATTCCCGTTGCTGACAAAAATGTTAATGGAAGGGTTGGTGGCTCAAGACGGCCTCATGCTGGGCGCCGGGTGACCACACCGTAGTCTGTTGGGTTAGGTCAGGTCAGGTCAGGTCAGGTCAGGTTAGGTTATGAGGAAAAAAATCGTAAAATTGATACTACAGTTGACGCGGCAAAGTGTGCGCAGTTCGTCCTAAAAAAAAAATATATATATATATATATTTTTTTTTTGTAAAATCTATCCCATTGTAATGTTTCGGTAAAAATATCGAAAATTGAAATAAAAAAAAAGTGGTGGGATGGTTCTTTGTGTGTGTAAGTGCGTGTACATTAAATCCCTGAATACGATGACTTAACCTCAGGTTTGGTCGTCAAAAAGTTCCGGAACAGCTGGTCACGACAGATATAATAAGGACTATGGGTCCCGTCATCTCACAACGGTTAGTCTGCCTCGGTTTGAAGTGACTCTTGTCTTTATAGTATTTACAGGTGAAATTCTCCATAGACTTTTGACATACCATTATATTTATTTTGTGTTGTTTAAACCTTTATATACGGAAGTGATTGTTGCTTTAATAGGCTCTGTGTTAAGGGTACTAGAGATAATGAGTATATTAAAATTCCTATAGGCCTATACCGTCTCGCTCCCAAGCTAACACGGTAATCATTGTAACATATCACTAATATCACCATATTTCTCCTCCTGATAATGTTGAATATATTCTGGTGGAGTCAGTGCGCGCGTGTGGGCTTTTGTTTACAAACTGGCGGAGGCACGTGGTGTGTGGCCAGAAATACCCTGGCTCTCTTGGTGTGTAAACAACTTCATCAGCTGTGTGGCCCTCCCCTCTCCCCTCCCCCTACCCCAACCACAGCAGGTGTGTGTTGGTAATATTTGTCTCAGGATACTACCAGTCTAGGCAGCTGACCGCATTCGTGTATTGCAGTCTTCCACTTGCATTGTGTAGCCAGTGTGGGAACCTGTCTTCAAGATAAACCGACACGAAGGTCAGCTGTAGTGAGACAGTTTCTAGTTTCGTCTGATCTGTTTCATTACACTGAGGCAAGAGACGAGATACAACGATACCCAGGTTACAATCTGTATGTATAGGACAAATGAGCTATAGATATGGATTCTTGCCAGGCCCTCAGCGTCGCCCAAGGAAAATATGTTTTTGTGTCCGAGGGTGTGTGTGTGTTTGTTTGCGGAAGCCTGCGTGTGTTTGTATACAGTTCAGCCTCATTGCCTGACTGTCCCACTTATCATAGGTAAAAATACTCTTATTAGGATGTGTTTGTTTACAAGGACAAAAACAAGAAAAAAGTTGCCTTGCCGGGTAGGAAGACGACCGTGAGGTAGCGTCTATGATGGTGAACGCTTGGTTGTGTTTATATTTTCTGATATTATGTAAAACTGTAGTATTTAGTCTTGGGTACTTGGCTGCACTGAACTCATATTAATTTGAGACTTATCACTATAGAATTTATTGTAAGAAAATAAAAAGGGAAAGGAAATGCAGCCTATTGGTCCATACTTGACTGCCTTGTTTACCCTCGTGCCTTATCATCATCTATCTCTCCCACCTATATTTGATGCTTCCCAGCGTGTTCGAGTTAATGATGGTGTTTGGTAGTTTGTTCCACTTGTTAACAACTCTATTTCCTTACCAGTGTTTATCTATTTCACATCTATATCTAAATTTATCTAATATAAAACCACTTTAATGTGTTCGCTCCTGGTTTATTGGTTTAACTACCTTAGCTATCGCCTTTAATTAAACCTATCTTCTATTTATACGCTTGGATCATATCGCCCCTCGCTCTACGTCTCCCAAGAGATTGCAAATTCATATTTCTAAGTTTCTGTCTATACTCAAGGTTCCTAATGCCCGGGATTAATCTTGTGGTCCTCCTCTGAATGCTTTCTAGGGGATCGATATCCATTCTGTAGTACGGTGACCAGAACTGAACTCTATAATCCAAGTTCGCGAGATATAATTTAAAGATAACCTCCTCGCTTGTCCAGTTATTAACACTCCTAGATTATGAACCCTTGAATCTTATTAAAAAGATTCGAACAGAAACGAATTGCTTATGTGGTTTTAGGTTCATACTCATCATCTTTCCTCGCGAAGCATGTATCAAATATGAGTCAGTGTGAAGGTTATAAACTTACCATTGCCCTAACTCCTCATGTTTGTTTGGTATAAAAGATGTTACAAATAAAGAAAATTTGTCAGTTAGGTTCACCCTCGTGTGGACCTTTGTCTTCCCTTCGGCATTTCACTCTTCAAAACTCCCCTGACATGAGATTTCAGTGTTTGTGTTGACAGTGTAAATTTTTGAAGGCATTTAAGAGCGGTGGCCTTGTGAGTGTCAACTTCAAGAACAAAACATCAGTAATTCATGAGTGAGGAGAGTGGCGCGGTGTACTGGGGGAGTCATCACACGACCCCTGCTAGGCTCTACTGTGATGTTAGTATCTCAGTAGTGTGTCACGCTTGAAGGCCACCCGAGTGTGACATACTAGGCTATCACAATATACACACACACTAACACAATAAACAAAACTCACAAAGAAAGTGAAAATAGCATCTCTAGACTCTCTGCTCAGCACCCCGTCACCTTCAGGGAACATGGTCAGTATGCCTGCAGATGGCTCTATATACAGTCACTCTGGAGGTCTTATGTGCTCTTATCTACGAGTTTGGTTCACTGAGATGATAACTTTGTGTTGCATCCTGATATAATCAATGTTTTTAATAGGGGTGTTAAAGTGGTTGAAAAGTTCTATACAGTGATCAAATTTTTATTATCTGTTGAATGTTAATAACCTTCTGTGACCTTCTGTGACCTTATGTGACCTTACGTGACCTTAAGTGACCTCCCTTTAGTAAAGATAACATTGATAACCTCTCATGATGCAGTTTTAAATTTTTTACGCCAAAACAAAAGATAGATTATTAATATTTTTTTTTATAACGAATAGACTTTTTAGGGGTTGTGTTGGAACGTCTCTTGGAAGTCCACTTTGAGACAAGTCAATCACACTTCCTGAAACTTTGTGAACCACCTCGTAATGCTGTGTGTGTGTGTGTGGTTAGAAACGTATGCTTGGATGCTTGGAGGCGCGTAGTTTTGCTTTTTGTGTTGCTTGGAGACGTATATTTGTGTGCTTGCAGGTGTGTGTGTGTGTGTGTGTGTGTGTGTGTGTGTGTGTGTGTGTGTGTGTTGGCACTTGTATCGCCGCGTTGTAAATATAGGAGTTGGATGCCTCCCCCCTACCCTGATCCTTCTCTTTTGCGCTTGGGGACAGTAACTAAGGCGAGGATGAGGGTGGCACCTGACGAAGGTATGAGTGACACCTAGTGAGATTTTGAAGGTTACCTGAGGGAGATGAGGATGGTATCTAGGAGGCGTGAGAGAAGGGCAGGGAGGCGTGAGGGGAGGGTAGGGAAAATAAGTAGGGAGAGGAGTTGGGGAACGCAGGGAGAAGTGAAGGGAGAATAGGGAGAGAGGGAGAGGTACTTGTTCAGGCAGGGTTAGGGATGAAGGGACAAGAGGAGGTGGAAGGAGAGAGAGAAGGGGAGGCGAAATACTCGAAATAATAGAGAGAGGTGGAGTAAAGGATGAGGGGTGGATGACAGGATAGTGATGGATGTGGATGAGTGGTGTTGGGTGGATGAGGGGAGAGTGGTGAAGGAATGGATGAAAGGAAAATATCCGAGTGAATGCTTGAACTCAAAGTATGTCTCCTCCGTCACTTGTCATATTAGTCGGTCACGCTTCACAACTGTCAGTTCAGATTATAAAATGTCATATATTGGCCTTCATGCGTCACCACCAACTGAAAAATGTCAATTGGGGCTGAAAAATCCTCTAGTTGCAGTTTATTTACTTATTTTAAAGAAAACTATCGAGGAACATAGTTATTTTACATACATATACCGTAAAAAACCGAGCATCCTAACCCGGGGCCGCGGTTCAGTTCTGGTGCCCTTATTATAGAATGGATATGAATTCACTGGAGTCGGTGCAGCGAAGAATGACGAAAATGATTCCGGGACTTAGAAACCTTCCATATCAGGATAGGTTAAAGAAACTAAACTTGCATTCCCTAGAAAGACGAAGAGTGCGGGGAGATATGATAGAAGTATTTAAGTGGGTGAAAGGAATCAATAAAGGGGATAAAGATAAAGTTCTTATAATATCCGAGCAGGATAGGACTCGGAGCAACGGATTTATGTTGGATACGTTTAGGTTTAGGAGGGAGATAGGAAGGAACTGGTTCACAAATAGGGTGGTGGACGAGTGGAACAAGCTTAGCAACTTTGTAGTAAGTGCTGGAACTCTGGAAAGTTTTAAAAGGAGGCTGGATAGATTCATGGATGATAGAGAGTGGTAGTAACTCTCGACAGGAGCTGCCATGCACAGGCCAACCGGCCTATTGCAGACTCGTTATGTTCTTATGTTCTTTCTTATGTTCTTATGTTACCCACTAACTACCAACAAAAGCACATTTATACCAAAACTCGTAACTCTATAGGTGACTCGAGTATGAGCTTCCTATAATCATTCCTGGACCCTAACTGTAAACACTAAGGGCGCTCCAACTAAACCGGAGAGTCACAGCAGGCAGGGGGTCAGCCACACACACAGCTTGGGATCTAATGCTATATCGGCTGTCTATATGTCGCCCCCCCCCCCCGACCCCCTGATAGTGTTGGAGCCCTTTTCCTCTCCCCAGTGTTTTGATTGACGTGTTTTTGCTCGCTGGGATATTTCTCTCCTCTACCAAAAATATTTTCACTTGGTGGCGACATTTTTATTTTTTATTTTTTTTTATTGGGCACTTCCCTACATCCTTGTGTAAGGTGAAGCGCAGAAGCGTTTACAGTGCCCAACAGGGAAGCATGCTAAGTTCATGCTTGCCTTTATGTCTCATGAGTTAAGGGCGTAGAAGCCTGAAGTGTCAATGGTTTATGTCCTCAAGTTATTGGAAGCTCCAACAACTTGTCCCTGAATACGAATTCGCAACTTTCGATTTACACCAGGTACCTACTTTACTACTAGGTGAACAGAGACTAATGGGGGCAAGGAAGTATGTCCAAACAACTTCCACCGGCCCGGGAATCGAACCCGTGACATCTCGCTTGCGAAGGCAAGAGTGGTACCACTCTACCACCAGCACCCCGGTGGCGACATTGATTTTTTTTTAACCTTCCGATGATAGTTATTCGTGTGGCTGTCAGACTGACTGACGTGTGTGACGGCTGGTTGACTGATTGATTTGACCTTTACTGACGTATGTGTTGGTGAGCTGATTGACTGAATGATTTACTTTCCCACTGTTGACGTGTTTGTTGGTGAGTTGACTGCCTGACTGACTGACTGACTGACTGACTACTTGACTACTATTGACGTATGATGGTGAGTTAAGTGACTGAAGTAACCCCTACTGACACGTTATACTCGTAGGTGCATATAACAATCTCAGAGACGGACATGACCTCACCAGAAGTGACAGTGAATGCATATAAAGTGACCAGATATAGAGACACTCTGTAGACAAGTACCATATAGTGAGTTACCTGAAGCCAAAGACTTAATAGGGAGTAATAATGACCCTAAATAGATAAGGATTTACTTAAAAATAATGGGTAGAAAAAGAGTATTTAAACCATCGTCCTCAAAGGGTTAAATCATCGTCCTCAAAGGGTTAAATCATCATCCGTAAAGGGTTAAACTATCGTCTTTAAATGGTTAAACCATCATCCTCAAAGGGTTAAACCATCGTCCTCAAAGGGTTAAACCATCATCCTCAAAGGGTTAAACCATCGTCCTCAAAGGGTTAAACCATCGTCCTCAAAGGGTTAAATCATCGTCCTCAAAGGGTTAAATCATCGTCCGTAAAGGGTTAAACCATCGTCCTCAAAGGGTTAAACCATCGTCCTCAAAGGGTTAAACCATCATCCTCAAAGGGTTAAACCATCATCCTCAAAGGGTTAAACCATCGTCCTCAAAGGGTTAAACCATCGTCCTCAAAGGGTTAAACAATCGTCCTCAAAGGGTTAAACCATCATCCTCAAAGGGTTAAACCATCGTCCTCAAAGGGTTAAAAAATAAACATCATGAGATTCACTTTTATAATTATTTTAGTGAATTAAAATTTAACAAAAGTGTTGAGAAATAAAGAAGGAAAACAAATAAAATCTATGGAACTAAAACAGTGAAAAAATAAAGACAAATAGTAAAGGATTTAAAGATTTTTCCCATAACATAAGAATGAAGGTAACTACAGTAGGCCTATTACTTCAGTACAGTAGGCCTATGACTTCATCCTGGGTAGCACTGTTTACATTCAATCCCTATTAATCATAAATCTTTCTAATCTATATTTGTATTTACAGCTTATATACAGGACCTATAGTTGTGAAGAGCAGAGAGAGAACACTTACTGGTCATCGATCTTACTTTACACGAGTCCATTTTGATAGTCGACCTGGTGAAACTATTCGACCTGGTCCGAAAAATATCAGAATTAATGGTGATAAAGTGGGTAGGTCAGGTCAGGTCAGGTCAGGTTAGTTTAGGTTAGGTTAGGTTGGGTTAGGTTAGGTCAGGTCAGGTCAGGTCAGGTTAGTTTAGGTTAGGTTAGGTTGGGTTAGGTTAGGTCAGGTCAGTTAGTAGCTCTGACTCTATGAGGTTTATGATACAGGAAATATATAGGAGTAATTTATTGTTAATTTATAGCATGCGGTTGTGGAGGTTGTGTTGTTGTATTGTATTGTGTTGTGGAGGTTGTGTATTGTGTTGTGAAGGTTGTGGAGGTTGTGTTGTTGTATTGTGTTGTGAAGGTTGTGTATTGTGTTGTGAAGGTTGTGGAGGTTGTGTTGTTGTATTGTATTGTGTTGTGAAGGTTGTGTATTGTGTTGTGAAGGTTGTGTTGTTGTATTGTATTGTGTTGTGAAGGTTGTGTATTGTGTTGTGAAGGTTGTGGAGGTTGTGTTGTTGTATTGTATTGTGTTGTGAAGGTTGTGTATTGTGTTGTGAAGGTTGTGGAGGTTGTGTTGTTGTATTGTATTGTGTTGTGAAGGTTGTGTATTGTGTTGCTGTGTTTGCGATGGGTTGTGGGTTAACTCGTCGTACTCAAGAGGTTAATTCGTTGTACTCGAGGGGTTAACTCATCTTACTCAAGGTGTTAACTCATAGTACCCAAGGGGTTAACTCATCGTACTCAAGGGGTTAAAACAGTAAAACAAATCACAAAAAGAATGAGTACATTTCCTGGACTTCTTGTGAGTATCATTATTATTTCACCTCAATATAATTATCAACTCAATTATATGAAGCCAGATGCTGTTGGTCTCTTTTTTCAGGTGATAATTATCATCCAATTACGACTTATAATTGAAGTCATTGTTAGTTAGATGACCAAGTAATTATTTAATTTTTTTTAATATACCGAGACAGTTATGTTGTTTAGGTAGACGTAATGTAATTTTAAATGTGGAATTATATCGTATTTGAGGGGATTATGGACTCTATGGCTGTATAATGTAAGGGTGATATTTGTTGGGGGTGATGGTAGTAGTAATGGTGGTGGTAGTAGTAGTGGTGGTGGTAGTAGTGGTGGTGGTAGTAGTAGTAGTAGTAGTGATGATGATGATGATAAGGTACAAAAAACTCGTACATTCACGACATATCACCATACACAATTATACCATAACTCACCATTACACAAGTTCCCCCAACACTATATACAGCTCGTGATGACATACAGTAGAACGTGGTATCATATCTGTGAGTCAATGCAAATTTCCCCCCAACAAAATCTGAATTTTATTTCCGGGTTTCTGCTGACGGTGAGAAAGGCAGACGAGCCCCTGAGACACTATGGCGCCAGTCTCCTTTACACGACTCGACTTTAACGACTTACTATTAGACATTGGGGGAGGCTGGGAGGGTTGGGTGGGGGAGGGAGGATTGGTGGGTGGAGGAGGGAGGATTGGGTGGGTGGGGGAGGGGTGGGGGGGAGGGAGGATTGGGTGGGTGGGGGAGGGAGGATTAGGTGGGTGGGGGAGGATTGGGTGGGTGAGGGAGGGAGGATTGGGTGGGTGGGGGGAGGGGGTGGGTTGGGGAGGATTGGGTGGGTGGGAGGGAGGATTGTGGGTGGGGGGAGGAGGGTGGGTGTGTGTGTGTGTAATAGTAGGCCTGGATTTTTATACGACAGCTGGTGTGTGTACGAGAGAGAGAGAGAGAGAGAGAGAGAGAGAGAGAGACCAACCAAATGTCCTGTTTTCGCTTTGGTTTCCACAAGATAAATTCACCGTCTCGTGACCTCTAAGTGACACTGATAAGAGATCTTCTCATATCTCGCCTTTAAACATTTCGGGGAGATGTTTTCTTCATCTCGCTCTGATATATTTATGACGACTGATCCATACTTAAGATCAGAATCCCTGGAAGCAGCTCAGATACGCTTACAAAAATTTATCCTTGGAGTCATGGAGGGGAGCCTTACACCTAACCTAACCTAACCTAACCTAACCTAACCTAACACCAATACTGTGAGATGGTGTAAATTTATCTATCAGTAACCAGTTATCACCACCACATGTCTTGCTGGTCGCCCTCTCTCGAATCATTTCAATTTTGGGGGGAAACATGATACTCCTAAAGTTGATGTACAGTAGAGAACAAAATTTCTTGAACATACTTAGTCTATATCTGGCATCATCTACATCATCTACTTCTGAGTTCTGTATGTAATTGGTTTATATCTACGATGCTTTTCAATGGGTTTTATCTTAGAATCACAAAATTAAAAAGAAATAATAAAAAAAAAGATAACAAAAATGGCCAGATAACGAAGCTTTTTTTATTTTATATCACCAGAGACAAAACCGTCTAAGTGTTTATATTAAAGAGTATTGGATTAATTTTGTATTTTCGGTATTATTCATTACTTTATCTCTCCTCTTTGTGCTTCTCCCTATTCTTTATTTCCTCTTATTTCCTTCTTCCTCTCGTTCTTTTCCTTTTGAATTCTTCTTCTTCTTCTTCTTTACTGCCTTCTGGAAATCCTCGAATTCCTCTTAACTCTTTCAATTCATGATTTCTTCCTCTTCATCCTCATTCCACTTCTCCTATTCCTCCTGTTATTCTTTTGGCCCCGGCAACGATGGAAGTGTGTGCGTGTACGTGAGTGTGGTTTACATTGTTATACTTGAACCAGCGTTAGTACTCACCCTGTAAGTCATCAGGTATTGATGTTTGTATTGTTACTGTAGAGTGAGGAGGCTGTAACCAGGCTGTAACCAGGCTGTAACCACCTTTATACCCGGCTCTACACTCTACACTACGTCCGTCAAAGCCTCTTACACACAGGCAGCTCTTAAGTCTTGCAAAGTTTTCTCATAATATTATAACTGTGTCGGATGGTGGGGGCGCTGGGGAGGTCCGAGGTAAGTTTAGCCTCGCCTGGTGGGACTGGATTACAATAGTTTCCATAGCAAATTCACCCGGGCTTATTGGCTGTGTGGTGGTGGCTGGTGGGCGTGAGGATGGTGACTGTGGGCGTGAGGATGGTGACTGTGGGCGTGGTGGGGAGAAGGAGAGCGTGAGGAAGATGTCTTCGAGCGTGAGTGTGCTGGTGGGGGAAGGGTGAACGTGAGGAAGGTAACAGTGAACGTGAGGAAGGTGACAGTGAGGATTACAGACAACAGTGACTGGTGAACGCTGACTTATACAACTCGACCCCGGAGCCTGGGTGAGCGGCCTCCCTAATGGTAGTTTATTGTTGTTAGCATTTGTTGTTGTTGTTGTTATGACTTGTTGAATACATAACAGAGAGATAGTGTGTACATTTTTTTGTTAGGATTCAGATAAAACCATTTTGTTTTTTTATTAGTTTACTTGTTGTTTTATTACTGTTGTTTTGCACTTGTTTGTGTTGATAGTTTTATTTGTGTTGTGAAATTGTAGAAGTGATATATTTCATTGTTTTCATTTTGCTTTAGTTCTTATCACAGGAAGGATGTGGTGAGTGTGGTGGTGTGGTATAAGGGCGTACCTATAGACCTGTGGTACTATTATTGGAGGAGTAAGTAGTGGTGGTAGGGATGAGGGGTGTGGTGGCAGGGAGGGTGATAGGTGTGGTGGTGGTGGGAGGAAGTAACTCTGTCTCAGTGTTAGTAACAATATATGAATCAAATACTGTGGTGGGTGGTGGTGGTGGTGTGGAGGGGGTCAGTTCACTTTAATTCGTAAATATATATTTTCGTCATTTTTTCATAGGAGGAAATAGATCAAAAGGTCATACTACTATATAAAAAAAAGGTTTTAATTTTACGATACCTGTAAGTGTACAAACAAGAATAAAAATGCTACGATCTTGACTCAAAAGTAAAATTAGATCCCATACACAACAGTACCCCAGGATTCTTCTCGTGGCCTCGGGCTTGACCATCGGTAAATGAAACCTTATCCTGCTAAAAGTCTCGCAAATATGAATCTTAACGCAGCTGTGTATGTGTGGTATTCTTTAAAATATTTACGTGGCCTCAAGAAATATATTATCTTACCAGCTAGTGAAGCGGCGACAGCGATAGCCTACAGCTGCCTCCCAGACAACGCTTCTGCCATGGTGCAGCTGACAGAGGTTCTCAAAACAACCTCTGCTTCATCTTTACCAGAACAAAACATGTGGGGGGGGGGGGGTTAGGAATCCAGCTTCAGGACCACTGTGTTTAGGCTCGCTTGGCTTCTCGGAGACTGACAATCAATCTACCGTGGAACTCTTAAGTCACTGTTCAAGGTGTTGTTTATTACCACCTGACACCTCATTACCTCGCCTAATTGCAAGTCATTCTCTACCTATCGCCCCAGGAACGTGACTGACAGACTTAGCCACACACACACACACACACACACACACACACACACACAATTAACGTGAACTGTATAACGTTACTCAGTGTCAAAGCGAGACTAAAATCTGCTATAGACAAGGTTACAAGACCTGGCTGGCACTTTCGTGAGGGTGTCATGCTTGTGTCATCTCTCGTGTGTGTGTGTGTGTGTGTGTCGTGAGCCTGACCGAAGGATGACTGCGCACAAGATGTCGTCAGGATGGCCACGAGTCACGAGAGAATGAATGCAGTAATTTCACTTTCACATTTCTGCCTCAGTATTATTTGTTTACTTTTAAATTTTTTTATTTATTTTTCATACACATAGTAGAAGAACCCCCCCTCCCCCTTCCCCTCCCCTAACAACCTGAAAGCTTCGCAGAGTAATGCTTCCTGTTTCAAGTAATAATTTTTTTTAACTCCATCATGAACACTACAAATAAAGACGTTATTATCTTGCGACTACAATTTAAAATGAAAGTTAAATATGTTAATTTTAAGTGTAATTAACTCTCGACTATATTTTTTAGTTAATTACGAAATTTTATTAGTAGAAAATAATTTAAAAAGCAGATTTATTTGAAGTATTATATAGATAATTTGATGATCTAGATTAAAAGTAATGGATGAGCCGATATTAATTCCAATTACTAACTCACCTTTGTGTTAATTATATCTCTCTATCATCGACTTACCTGAGAGGGTTTAAGGACAACTGTGATACGTAAAACAAAACTCACCTTTGTGTTAATTATATCTCTCTATCATCGACTTACCTGAGAGGGTTTAAGGACAACTGTGATACGTAAAACAAACACCTGTGTCGGTCATTTACAGTAATTGCATCATTCTCGGGATTGACTGCGCTAAGACACTCACTCAACCTAACCTAACCTGGCAGTCTCGTGTGTCTTACTGGAAGCTTACAGGGAGCTACACTGCCCCGTCACAGGTGTATAAGAAGCACTGGTTGGGTGGATTAAGTCAGCGTGTTTGTGGATTTAGTTACCTGTGTCATTGGGGTCGATTCCCTGGCACGGTGGAACTGTTTACTGTATCGTGGTAGTGTTCTTAAGCCAGCCATAAAATGTTTAACTTTGATCACGGTTTAAATCACAGGTGTTGGCGTGTTCTCTCCCTCCCTCTCTCTCTCTCTCTCCCCCCCCTCTCTCTCTCTCCTTCCGTCCCTCCCATCCTCTCCCTCACTGGTCATGGCGGCAATACTAGGTCACGGCTGCCTTGGTGATGTAAGGTATTAATCGTGTCCTCCTTTCCTCCTCCTCCTCCTCCTCCTGCTGGTGGTGTTGTTGTTCTACTATAATAGTTTGTAAATAAGAATCCTCCACCCTAGCACAGCTCACCAACCCAAGTCTAGGTGTTGAATGAGGCGTCACTCCTCATTCAGTTTGTCAAGTGTTAATACGAATCATGAGGACTATGGGAAGACACAAAATAACAGCTTGGTCTTATGGTTTAGTGCCATACGTATTCGAGCTTATCCTTGGCACCATCAAAGGGATTTTTCTACCAGTTATGAGTGCAGTTGTCGTGTTGGTCCTTCTTGTAGCTTAGGAAACAACACAACACAAGCAAGAAAAATAATAATTACCACACATAAGAGCCGAGCACACAGCTGTTGCAACCTGTAGAAAACATAGTTGATAAAACATTAATGTGAAGTACGTGAAGAGCATGTGTAGTGGAGGACGACTCTTGATAGATATTATGTTTTTTGTTTACAGAAGCATTAGAAGACAGGGCTACAGCATATAGGGAGACGTAAGTGAATTAAGTACAGAGGTGCAGTTGGGGTGAGACGGAGATGTTTTATGCTGGTGGAGAAATATGATTAGAAAAACATGACCAGGAGTAGGTCATGAGGGTGTTATTGTATGCTTCCGACATACTCCTGAAGGTGAAGTGGTGGAGTAATGTAGAGGGGTTTATATAAGACAGGTGAAATAAATAAGGAGGGGGAGTTGGCTTTGATTTTTAATGAGTAAGCAGGTAGCTACTTCAGTAAGGAAAGTCTTGAGTGAGAAATATAGATGGGAGGGAGAAGTTAATGTGTGTTTAGTGTTTTCAAGAATCTAGGTAAGAATTTCTAGTGATGAAGGAATATTGGAGAGAGTTCTGAAGGGTTGGTAGTTGGTGTCCAGTGATGGGTGGGGGAGGGGTTATAAATGAAAATATGGTCGAGTGTTCAGCTGACTCAGGAACATGTAGTGAACCGTAGTTGTGTCTTGCTTAAAAAAAAATAACAGTAGTGTAGGTTTTTGGAGAGTTTAGTATGAAGTGTGAAATAAACATTGGATTGAAAATAATTAGACGGTTGTGTTTCGCATGTGGAATTAGTATTAAGAAAGTGGATTAATACTTGTTTAAAAAAGGTTAGTGTTAAAGTAGAATTGAGTGACTGGTGGGAGGAGAGCGTGAAGTAGTGTTAGACTCGTATACATGTCAATCACGTTATCATAGGCTTTACCTTGGCTTTGTTATTAGGAAATATTAGTTGGGTGGACGTGACTACTGCTGCCCCTGTAGTATTTATGATCGGGAGGACGTAATATAACTTGTGTCTTATATTCCTATGTTTATATAATTATAGGAAGGTGTTTACATATATAATTACAGTGTATTAATGTTTATTTCTTTCTTCCACAGGTGAGTACAAACTTAAGTGTATTTGTGGATGTCAGTTCGTGTGCAGGTAAGTACAGTGACTGCACCTCTCTGGCTCTGCTGTAAGGGACTGGTAATATATGGGAGGGACTCGTGAGATCTGTAAGGCACTTGTAAGAATTTTTCCACTGGACTCAGATATTTTTCTATATTTCAAACATACACTTTCTTTACATTACTTCAAGATTAATAACAATATCGTGTGAGTCGTGGTGGATACAGGATCGAATGACGTTATCTTGGTATACCTGGGTTCACCTGTTGACTTACTAATGAGCTTCACCGTCTAGGTAATATTAAGGTTGAACCAGGTTGATGTTTCCCTCTCGCATCCCTATCCAGTCTCCACCCCACCCATCCCTCTCCACCCACACATCCCTCTCCACCCACTCATCCCTCTTCACCCCACTCACCCTCCTCCCAGAGTGGTAAACATGTCTTCTTCCTTATTTTTATCAACTCTTTTCCCCCTTTGGTGAGGCGCCGGCATGCTAATAGGATGGTCAATTTTTTCCACCAAGTTTTCCTCCCAAGTTCCCGATTTCCCCTCCCCTCACCTTACCTCACCTCAGCTGACCTAACTTAATCTAACCTACCCTAACTTAATCTAACCTAACCTAACCTAACTTAACTTAACCTAACCATACCTAGCCCAACCAAACCTAACCTAACCTTTTCCTCATCTTGGCAGAACAACTAGGGCCTTCATTAAATGTTTCTTGAGAATGGTTAACGAGTTACCTAGTGCTTGACTGAGGAATCCAATGGCTGCTCCTGTATACCAACTATTAGCATAGAATGTCATAACTTGTAGCCAATCAGTCAAATCAGTCAGTCAGTCTAGTCAGCCAGTCAGTCAGTCAGTCAGTCAGTCAGTCAGTCAAATCATTGTCAAGTCAGTCAATCACTACTCTAATTCCTGACTTAAATCACCTCCTCACCCCCTTATATACACACTGCAGTACCTTTCTGTTGTTAGTGTCTCACATAGTCTCTCGGGGGCCACAATGAACCGCTCCGCCAGTTCCTTCATTTCCTGGTACACCCAATATGGTCGATGGCGGAGGCGGAGTGGTAGAGGTGGAAGGGTTAAGAGAAGTGGTTTTGGCGTCTTCCAGGAGTGTGTCTCTCTGTCTGTCTGTGAGTGTTTGTGTGATTGTCTGTCTGTCTGTGTGAGTGTTTGTGTGATTGTCTGTCTGTCTGTGTGAGTGCTTGTGTGATTGTCTGTCTGTCTTTGCCTGTGTCTGTCTGTGAGTGTTTGTGTGATGGTCTGTTTGTCTGTCTGTGGGTGTTTGTGTGATTGTCTGTCAGTCTGTCTGTGAGTGTTTGTGTGATTGTCTATCTGTCTGTGTGTCTGTGAATTTTGTGTGATTGTCTGTCTGTCGTTAACTGTTTTGCTTCCGTCATGTTCCTTATTGATTTTCCCTCAATTTTGAGTAAACATTTAAAATTATTATATGTAAGTTAAACTTTATTCCCTAAGGTAAATAAACTTTATTCCCCAAGGTAAATAAACTTTATTCCCCAAGGTAAATAAACTTTATTCCCTCAGGTAAATAAACTTTATTCCCGCTGTAAATAAACTTTATTCCCTAAGGTAAATAAACTTTATTCCCTAAGGTAAATAAACTTTATTCCCCGGGTACAAACTTTATTCCCTAAGGTAAATCCAATATTCTAAAAAAAAGTCAATTATCTTCATTTTTTTTATTAATTCATTATTTATATAACTCTAAGATAATCAATTAATAAACAAAAGAGTTGTGTTGGTATATGGAAATAACATAATGATGTTTTAAGCTGTATAGAAACTTTAACAAGCACAACCTTACCTTAACACAGTGTTTCCATGTGTTTAGCTTAGTTTAGTTTACCCTTGAACCATTAACCCCATTTTCTACGTATCCACATAAACATTTTACAGCAGCATTAAGAGAGAAAGAAGGTGAGAGAGTGAGAGAGTCTTAACATCCCTTACATACCTCTCACTTAACCTAACCTAACCTAACCTAACCTAACCCAACCCCCCAAAAAAAAACTTTCATGCCAATGTAACGAAAATATTAAAGGTATGATTCATCTTCATATGACTGATTGATTTGATTTGATTTGCTGCTTGCAGCGGCTACTTTATTGTGCACCCCACACTCATCCTGTGAGCGGTAGCGCAAAAAGGATTACAGAGTAGGGTTTACAAAGGGTCATAATTAACCCCGGTTGTCAGGATATTATGGCACCGAAAGTTACACAGTATTTCATTTACATTATTTGTTTAGTTCTATACATAAAGGGTAACTTATTCACAAATGCGTGAGAACAGGCGTGTGAGGACAATGTCTGGCCTCACACTTTGTTATTCACATTTACGTGGGAGGTATTCAAGCACATTGCGTATTTGGTTCTGTACATGAGAACTGATATAGTTACTGAGTGCAAAAAGTGGATACAATCTTAATATGTCGGCTATCTTGCCATTAGAGATGAAGTGTTGTGCCATTTCACACACAGTGTGCTGGACCTGTCCTCAAAGGTTCTATCTTCACACAGTCGAGGATCGGTAGCCTATGTGGCCATATGTATGGCCACACACTTTACATTTAGTTTTGTTTACATCTGCTCGAGGAACATACAGAGGTACTTATATCCTAACCTTAATCTAGCGGTTACAACATCTTGTAATCTAGTGATCTTGTTACTTGCTCCATATACATGTTTCACTTGATACATCTCATCATGGTAAACTATGGATCGACTAGTGCCTGTTTGCACTTGTTCACTTGCGTCAAACTCATCAATAAGTTCTTTCCTAATTACAATTTTATGGGTTCTTTTTGACAGACCCAAATTGTATTCAACGGTGTCTTTGTTAGACGCGAGTTTGGCGAGGGCATCAACTCTGTCATGTTTTATGAGGCCTATGTGAGAGGGGATCCACACCGAGTTTGACCCTGACACCCCGGTCAACAAGGCACGCATATTTGTGTCTGGCTTCAGAGACAAGATCGTGACAACCTGAGTCGAGGGTACCAAGGGCAAGTAGTGAGGATAGAGAGTCAGTGATGATGAGACTGCCAGTAACAGTGGTTTCAATGAATTTAATAGCTGTGAGTATGGCAACTAATTCAGTTTGTAGAGTGGATGCCCAGCTGTTAATTCTAACTCCTTTCTCAATTATATTACCGTCAGGTTGAGTCACAACAATAGGGGCATCTTCCAGCCCTCCCACAGGTCATACATGCACTGTGTGTGTGTGTGTGTGTGTGTGTGTGTGTGTGTGTGTGTGTGTGTGTGTGTGTGTGTGTGGCTCTAGCTTCCCTTAGATGTTACTGTTTTGTGGTCACGTCTCTAACTGATGGTAAACCTTGTATACTGACCATGTCAATAGGATAACAGATCTGAGTTTATTGACCTTTAAGAGCTAAGATCACAGTGGATGGTCGAGGCCTTGTTATGTCGCGGGTTAAGGAGGTCGTTTCTCCCTGGAATAGATCGTTAAGAGTAAAGCTACAGAGGTTTTTGCTAGATTCGTTTTATTTTTCCAGATTTATAAGGTTTTCTCTCTCCTTTTTCTTTCATCTATCATCCTTCCTTTCTTTCCCAGTCTCTCGTCCTTGTCTTAACAATTGACACCTGGGTCAGGATTTATGAGACCGGGGTCGTGTATGAGGAAGTGGTGGGGGACAGTATTGCACCTCTGGGGACACATAACGCTGCCAGGGTTACAGGCATCACTGTCACCACCACCGCCTTGTTCCCCTCACAAACCACGTTCAATATTTACATCATGTGACGCTCCTGTCTCTACCATGCTTCTGTACCGTGTTTTAAATCCTCATATTTTTGGTTCCGTGTCTTCAGTCTCCAGCGTAAAGATGAGAATGACACTAGTAGCTTGATTAGACAAGAGGCTCCGACCTGACCTAGATTTTGGTGTTGGTGGCGAGTTATGCATGAAGCCCCTTGGTGGGGATACTATGTTGAGAGTCCCTAGTCGCCCAGGGAGCACCAACCATACCGCTCTGCTGACGGCTGACGGCTGACCTGGTATGGAAGTATATAGGTTAGGTTTGGTTTGGTTTGGAGAATACCTGTTAGCGTGTGTATATAAATCCTGATATGGGTTTTTTTTGACATACATTCATCAGGGTCAGAAGTGCACCTTTACAGAATTGGACAGCGAAACCAGAAAACTTCAAATTTTACTAACCAGTCATAATTCTTACACGAGGAAGAACAGGTAGGCCATAAAATTTGTTTTTTTTTAAATTGTACTTCCATGTTTCTGTACCTCACACATGCACTATAAAGAGCTGCCTGGCGAGCATATTACAGACCCAGGAAAATCCTCCGTTAAGTTACCCTCACCGTTGTAACATGCGGGTCTTTATTATGTTACTTATCGAGTGTTCGCTACACAGTTATCATCAAGGACTGAGCCAGCCAGCTCCTCCTATCACGTCACACATAAATAAACTCTTAAGAACACCTGGATGAACAGTAATGAAAAAGGTCAAATTAACCTCCCGAGTACGATGACAACACCTGAGATGACTGGACTCCTTGAGTACCATATCAACAGCTGAGATGACTGAACCCCTGAGTACCATGCCACTGTACTCATTCTATTCAAAGGATTAAAATATCATGCCTAGGTGTTATCATCGTTATAGAGAGGTTAAGGTGTCTTACTTAAGAGTCCAGTTCATTTAACTTATTGTGCTCAAGGGGTTAAACTCGTTAACCTACCTTGTATAATGGCGAAAAAATAATCAGCGCGCATTAATCTCTTCAAACAGGTCGTGTATATTGCCACAGGTGTGCTGAGTTAGTTACCTAAGTTTGCTCTCGCTAAGCTCCTCCCATGATTGCCTTATAAGTTTTCCTCCAGGCTCTGAGCTTAGTCGGGATTTCCTCACAATGGTTGGGTTAAGTTAGGTTAAGTTACAGTGGTTGTAGATAATGACAGTATACACAGATTATGTTAACTAGCCACACGGAATATTACATAGAAATATTTTACTAGCTCGAGATACGTTTTATTAGCCAATAGCGCCAATAACGTTATGGGGTAATGTGTGAATATACCACAACGTACACACACACACACACACACACACACACACACACACACATACACGGTTATGTAAGACCAGAACGGTATACTAGCCATCATACACTCGTACTAATTAACTGATAGTGAGGTAATGTCTCTCACTGATAAAACCGTATGTTATATTAATGTAATTTGAAGAGTTATCATATATACATTAAAATACACTCAAATATTTGTGAAGGTCTTATATTATGCAGTCAGTGAGCGCGTCTTGTTAAACGATTTAGGGGGCAGTGGTTTCTCAGTTGAATCAAGTCTCCTGGAGTTGGCTAAATGCGCCGCTGTCTTATAAAGGGTAAATCTAGATAGGTGTAAAGTGGGTTAGTTATGAGTACTTGTATATTAATTTGCTCCACTACCATCAGTGTTATGGTGGCACCGTCAGGGAAGGTAAGATCCGTGATTACGAAACTGGTTAGTGTATGGTTCGTTTGGTCTTGTGGTTTAGTCGTTCTGGTAGTCGTAATAATAACACAACTGTATCGAGGTCTTCATTTTTTTCCTCTTATGCTGGAGACAAGTTTATTTATATCCAGTTTTCTTTGTCCCTTGTCTTTTTTAATTAGTTCTTTCTTTCTCTCTCCCATTATCCTCCCTCTCGTCTCTCACACAGACGACCCTCACCAACCAACCTTGTCTGACACCGTTCTTAACCCTCCTCCTCATGTGGTCCTGTTCTCACTGCTACACATTCTTCGTCGTTTAACCTTTTCTTCGCTGGTTTTATTCTGGTCTCTCTCTCTCTCACCCTGTTTCCTCCTCCTCCTCACTTCTCCTGCAGCATCCGCCTCCCCTCCCTCCAACCTTCCCCCTCTCCCCTTCCTCCAACCTTCCCCCTCTCCCCTTCCCCCTCTCCCCTCTCCCCTCCCCCACACCTGAGGTCGCCTGTCATGACGTAGCAAGGTGGTGACGTAAGGTCGTGGAAGTTACATTGTGTGTCGCGTGGACCTGGAAGAGCGGCGGTCACTGAGAGGCACCGGGGAGGCAAGGGAGAGAACAGGAAGGAGAGAGAGTAGATGAAAACAAAGGAATTAGCTCGAGAGATCGGATGAGGAGGAAGGATGGGGTGGGGAAGGTAAGGGTGACGTAGGGTGAGGAAAGATAAAGATTAGTGAGAGAATGTCACAGTTAATGCTAGATACAGTCACGTCGTTTATAAAGAGAGGAGAGGGCCCCTTTGTGTGTGTGTGTGTGTGTGTGTGTGAGAGTCAGTCAGTCAGGTAGGGACACTTCTGGAAACGAGGGCAGTTCACCCCTTCTCTTCCTGTCCAGCCAACACTAGGTAATTCACAGCTGCCTTACAGACCCCGTTCCTCGCGGCGACTACCGTGAATAATTCTCTTCACCCAGTAGGACCTATACAGAGGTCCGTCTCCGTGTGGCTGTTGGTGGAAGGGGGGCAGTAGAGCTCCCCTTTCCTCTCCTCTCCTCTCCCCTTCCCTCCCCCCTTCCCTCCCATCCCCTCCAAAAAAGACATGTCCCATCCTTCTGTATTCTCGTCAACTCATGTATTTCTTAAGACCGACGGCAAATCTAGAACACATTGAAGGTTACCCGTCCTCACCTGCCGTACTGTACCTGGCTGTCATATGCCTTGACACCAGCGCCCTATCGCCTATCTTACTCGTATAGGAAGGTAAAGGGGAAAGTAAATTATTCTACAGGTAGGGGTGGGAGTCAGGCACAGTGTTTACATCAGCAGGTGAGGAGATGGGGGTACCTACACAGGCCAGGCGAGAAGACGAGGGGCACTTGAGGTGAAGAGGAGAGTGAGACAGACAGACAGACAGGCAGGTGAAGGGGACGGCACCTGAAGCAGCGGCAGCAGGAAGTAGGTGGGGGGGGGGGTGATAGTGGCAGGTGTCAGGTAGGTAGGTCGTCTGCAGGAGGTGCTCACTTGGCAGGCGTGTGAGTGTTTGTGGGGCGACTATAATAGGGAGGGTGTCAAGTGTACCGGGTCACTCAGCTGCCATAATCAGGTATACATCGATAGTGTAACATCACGTGAGTCAACCCATGTAATATGAAATCAATGAGGCGTTATGAAGGTGTTACTTACGTGTTACATACCAATGACGTGATATAATAGAGATGTAACACACTTCAGTGGTCTGTAACACGTTATGATAAAGAGCATAGAGCAATACACTTAAGTGGTCTGTAACACGTCATGATAAAGAGCATAGAGCAGTACACTTAAGTGGTCTGTAACACGTCATGATAAAGAGCATAGAGCACTTAAGTGATATGGAATGTTGAAGTGTGTAACAGGGCTATGAAGTGCCACACCATATTAAATGTCACTTTATTTTTTATTACATATCACAAACCTGTTACGTGTCTGGACTATAAAGTGTCACAAAACTTAAGAACCTGACAGCTACACCGACTACAAAGGTGACGTTTATCAGAGCTCTCACACCTGTTGACGGGGCATCAGGTTTTAAACAGGTAATTTCCGCTACTGTAAATGATAAGCTGGTCATGTTGGTAACCTTTATCGCACAGCACAACGTCACAACAGGTAGTCTGGAAGCTCCGTCACACACACACACACCTGGTCATTAACACCGTCACAACAGGTAGTCTGGAAGCTCCGTCACACACACACACACACACACACACCTGGTCATTAACACCTTAACAACAGGTAGTCTGGAAGCTCCGTCACATACACACACACTTGGTTACTTGCAGTCCCAGTTTTCCAATGTTGATTTTTCATAATAAAATAAAAATGCAAGATTGACCCCCAAAAAATTATTATATAAAAAATAAGCGTAACTGTTCCATATGCCCCACAGTCGTGTACAATTTACATACAGACCAAGAGTGATTAAGAAGATGGAAAAAAAAGTAAAAAAAGTTTCTTAAAATTTAGTTACAGAAGGAAAAAAAAGGTTTAGTAACTTTTTGCAATGTAATTCAGTGAGGGAATTAATATGAATGATGAAATTTAAATGGAAAAAACTAGGTGGTAAAATTAAATATGGTTTGCATTTAAGTGCGACTCCCACCTGACAACTGACCACACCTATCTGACCTCACCTACCTGACCACACCTACCACATCCTTGAACTACTGAAACGCCTTTTCTTGGATAATTATTTTATAAGAATGAATGAATAACTTCGGTTTATTGATTTACATGATTTAAATGTTTTTGTTTTTGTTTTATTCAGGTCATGTGGGGTTATTACAGCCTAGTGTTGCGTCATCAGGGAGAGAGAGGGAGGGGAAAGTTAGTTGTGGTTTAGTGTTAAAATAAAACAGTGTGTGTATATAAGAGTCGGACTGAGTGAGTTAATGACTTGGGTTGTTGAAGTGTGTTAGTGGGTCATGCCCGAGCAGCCAGCAGACACCATGATAGTGTGACCACCTGAGTGTGTGTGAGTGTGTGATCACCTGAATGTGAGTGTGTGACCAACTGAGTGTGTGTGAGTGGGACCAACTGAGTATGATATTGTGACCAACTGGGTGTTACAATGTGACCAACTGTGTGACAGTGATGGAAGCAGGAGTTCATAAGTAAATGAACTTGACGAGCTTAGTTATGTTAAGTGTTTCAGCAAACCGGAGACTCTGATTAACTTTGCCGCTCTGCCAGCTCTAGGTAATAGTACAGTAGCTGGAACAACTTTCTGTGCATACTTTGTGGGAAACAATATGAGACCATGGACGATAAATTTTGGTATATGAGGACTGTCACTAGTCACACGTAAAATTTCGGAGCGTATCGACCCCCCACCTGCAGAGATAGTTGTCTTAGCTACTGTACGTAAACATACATACTGTATATTCAGGTACAGTACTACATTCAGGAACCCGTGTGTAGTATCCTGACAAATTGGGGAAGAGGATAAATGAGTGACGTAACGTGAAGTGTAAATGTGAAAATGTGTAACTGCCTGAACCAAGTAATGTGTTTTTGAATGTTGGACAAAAAAAAAGGTCACAGGATAAAAAGATCACAGGAAAAATAATGCGACTTTTTTCCTTTGATTTTATTTCCGTTCACTTGTGTGTTCCCTGAGTGATGTTGCGTCTGTCCACCACTGTACTCTTAAGGAACTCGTTGGTCGTGGTTGTCTGTATTCCTCTTGGCCTGAGATAGTGACTAGTGGCTGACGGTTTCTCATTAAGAGGTTCACGGTTCAGGTTTAGTGTTAGTACAGAAGGAAGCCGAAGACCCGCTGGACACAACTCATAAGAACGTCTTCATTCACTCCTCCAATATTTCATAACTTAATGAAATCTGATATTTTTTTTGAGTCGCATTTCCCCCCCACTCTCGGTCACCTTAACTTTCCAGTTCGACTTTCTTGATAAATTTTCCAGGCGAAGGAGAACCTGTCAGCTGGGGTATTTTATCAGCCTCTCGCCCTGCCACCCTGCCACCCCACCGCCCCTCCGGCACCCTACCGTCCTATCTCCAGTCAAGGGAACTCAATCGTCGGGTCTTTATCTCGATGCTACATTCTGCCATTTCCTAGCAGCGACGACGGCATCAGCGGAAGTGGAATACTTGGAAGGAAGGAAGGAAGGAGGGGACGAGGAGAGGAAGAAGGATAAGAGAAGCGAGGTATATCTATGAAAGAGGGGAGGAGGGGGGTGGGGGCAGGGCTCGTTATTTCCCGTAGCGTTATTTATGGGTGATGCTGTTAGTTCCGTGTCACTGGTACCCTTAACGCCCACGCCCCTCAATATCGCCCTCCATACCACGGTGTTATTGGTTTTCTGGAGGCTGGCGGACCGAGGCATCGATTCTACGCCGTTGTCACTTTAGTCAAATGGCGGGGAAAGATGGTAGTGAGGGACGGAGGGTTGTGTTGGAGTGGCCTTGATGTGGGTGATGAGGTGGTGTTGATGTGGAAGAGTGAGAGAGAGAGAGAGAGAGAGAGAGAGAGAGAGAGAGAGAGAGAGAGAGTCACAAAACACACTCCTTTGTCTGTAGTCTCAACAAAGGCTTTAGTTTACCATATTAAAATTTTCCTCTTTAAGTGATGTCACGAGATAGCACTAGACAGAAGCCCGTCAGTAGAGTGTAAGTGCAACCTGTGATTCTGTCAATATAAGACTATTTCGTGTGCTCACCATGACATAGTATCTCGCAGTGTTCAGGAATCAATGTTTTTCGTTTTTATAACAAAGATGTAAAAAAAAAAAGTGAATGATTGCGCAGTTTACTTAGATCTTTCGTGTTAAGTGGCAGAGACTGGTGATTTGTGGTCAAGGACGTGGATGGGAGTGTGTGTGGGTGGATGGGTGTTTGTGTGGGTGGATGGGTGTTTGTGTGTGGGGCAGTGATAGTGGCCAGAGCCGTCGTTGCTTGGTTCCAAGAGACCTCGTGATCTACTCATTACTGCCTCATTGTAAACTTGTACTACCGATAACGACTTGTTGTTTCACTTTTTTTGTTTTGTTTTACTTTTACAAATATCACTTAACGAACATATAAAAAGTCCTTTCGGGATCGTTGCTGAAATTGAAAGTATCTAAAGTCAGTTGAGTGTGTGAAAGTTATAATGGAATCTCAAGTTTTAGACATTTGGTTGCAGCTCGCCTTCCCGGCCTTATATTTGTATCGACTTTATCTTGAAGCGACGCCACGTAACCTGTTTGTTTTGGTATTGTTTTTATTAACGAACTTCATTTTGTTTCGAATCCAATAGACTTTTACTTTCTCTCTTTTCCTCTTCTTTCGTCCTGTCAGTGTCAGTCTATCATTTCGTCTACGCCTTCGTCAGGAGTCGTGAACTTCGTGGTTAGTAATTATTTGTTGTTCGGTTTGTTTAATGTTGGGTTGAGATCAGTGATTGATTATTTGTCTGATTAAAATAATTTCTCCACGTTGTAGTGTGTGTGTGTGTGTGTGTGTGTGTGTGTGTGTGTGTGTGTGTGTGAAGTGATAACCCTCCGATACGTCCTGTTTACTTCTTTGTATCTCCACATATTAACACGTTGATGTATTAGTGTTAAATTATAATTGGTTAATTCATTCTCCTCCCCGTCCCTCTCTCTCTCCCCCGTCCCTCTCTGTCTCCCCCCGCCCCTCTCTGTTCCCCCCCTCGTCCTCTCTGTCTCCCCCGTCCCCTCTCTCCCCCCGTCCCTCTGTCTCCCCCCGCCCCTCTCTGTCTCCCCCCGTCCTCTGTTTCCCATCCGCCCCTCTCTGTCTCCCGCCCTCTCTGTCTCCCCCCCTTGCCCTCTCTGTCCCCGCCCCCTCTGTCTCCCCGCCCTCTCTGTCTCCCCCGCCCCTCTCTGTCTCCCCCTGCCCCTCTTGCCTCCCCCACCGCCCCTCTCTGTTCCCCCTCGCCCCTCTATGTCTCCCCCGCCCTCTCTGTCTCCTCCCGCCCCTCTCGTGTAGGCTTTACCTACCAAACGAAAATTAGCGAAGCTTAAACAAAACAAGCCACTAATTGCCCTTGACAACAAAATCACCTTGATCAAAAAAAAAACATTTGTTTTTTTCTTGTTTTATGTACAGATGGTCAATGTGAGGGTTGCCTGTATGGGTACCAAATGGTAGGTATTGGTGTCAGCAGGTAACAGTGCCACACATTCATCACGACCTACAGGTGTGTATATAGATGTGTGTGTGTGTGTGTGTGTGTGTGTGTGTGTGTGTGTGTGTGTGTGTGTTTATTAGCTACACATCTCAAGTAAGGTCGACCAGCCTCTGCAACAATGGTGGAAATTTAGGTCACAGAAGGATTATGTTTTTGTTGAAATGTCTATGGGAGTCGTCACGGGCGTTCAGGGAGGCAGATGATTACTGTGACCACAACAAAGTCCGACTCAGGAGACACACAGTTTTATGTTACTATCATTAACCTGCTGTTTGTTGAAGGTCCATACGGTCCTTGTTACGGCTTTAGTTACGGTCCTACTTACTGTTCTTGTTACGGGTCCTTGTTACGGGCCCTTGTTACGGTCGCTTTCGTTGTTTCGAGCAGATTACAGATATGGAAACCTTGGGATGATCTACTCAATTGTTACGTAGGTATGATAAGGCATAACAATATTACATAGCGATAAATACTCCTTGCCAAAGTGTACCAAGTCTATTACTGTTCACCGCCAGCCTTTAAGTACGATGTTGACCTCGAGTACAGTGAATTAACCCAGTATAATAGATAACTGTTCCCCATGAGTACAGTGATAATCAAATGAGTACGATGACAATTTAACAGGGAATTGAAGGGATTGTACTCGAGGGGTTTGACAATGCCGTTTCCTCTGTGATTGTTAGAGGATTAAGGAAAGCCAATTGAAATTTATACTCACGATTCCTTGTGACACTGGTGGCTGGCTACACACACACACACACTCCGGTTATTGTGTTTTATCAATTATTTTCTCGTGAGTGTTTCAAGAAAGACTCAAACACCATAAGTCTATATTCTAGAGAGTTATAATATCATTGTATTTATGATAGAGCTAAATATCCAAAACTAGTACGGTAAATAAAGGTTAGTTTGGGTTGGGTTGGGTTGGGTTGAAACACCATAAGTCTATATTCTAGAGAGTTATAATATCATTGTATTTATGATAGAGCTAAATATCCAAAACTAGTACCAGTTGGGTTGTTGGTTGGGTTGGTTAGGGTTGGGTTGGGTTGTTGTTGGAGTTGGGTTGGAGTTGGGTTAGGTTGGAGTTGGGTTGGGTTGGGGGTTGGGTTGGGTTGGGTTAGGTTGGGTTAGTTTAGGTTGGGTTGGGTTGGGTTGGAGTTGGGTTGGGTTGGGTTGGATTGTTTGGAGTTGGGTTGGGTTGGGTTGGGTAGGTTAGTTTAGGTTGGGTTGGGTTGGGTTGGGTTGGGTTGGGTTGGGTTGGGTTAGTTTAGGTTGGGTTGGGTTAGTTTGGGTTGGGTTGGGTTGGGTTGGGTTGGGTTGGGTTGGGTTGGGTTGGGTTGGGTTGGGTTAGTTTAGGTTGGGTTGGGTTGGGTTGGGTTGGTTGGGTTGGGTTGGGTTAGTAGGTTAGGTTGGGTTGGGTTGGATTGGGTTGGGTTGGGTTGGGTTGGAGTTGGGTTAGTTTAGGTTGGGTTGGGTTAGTTTGGGTTGGGTTGGGTTGGGTTGGGTTGGTTCTTATTTGTAGTTATAAAAGTTTATCGTGTACGGAGACTATATATAGCCGACACACCGGCAAAAAATAAATTGAAATCCAGATCCAGGACGGCAGCCACCGCCATTTTTATCTGCGACAGGAGTTCAATACGTGACTTGGCCACAAACAGGCTGAGTGACTGACTCGCGAAGAAGAATTGATCTCCGCTGACGCAGCCTCGTCGTGTGAGTGACTCTTGTCTGTTAAAGCCATATTCCGGCAGAAGGGTGCTCCGGGCGGGATGCTGAAGACGCCTGGTAGTGTGACGGGTGGTAAGGTTAGGTTAGGTTAGGTTAGGTTAGGTTAGGTTAGGTTGCTGTCACTGTCACCTCCTCTAACAAACAAAGATCCAGTAAACTGACGAGATAGAAATATATTATTACCGGTTGCCAATATTTTGATGTGGATGAGATAGCATTGCCGAAGAGAAATTTGCGGAAGTTATAGAAAACACACACACACACACACACACACACACACACACCAAGTAAACAAGAGACGGCAGCACATTATAAATTATTGTCTTTTGGTGAATGAGGAGCTGGACAGGTGTGGTCGGGTTCAGTGTTGAGAGTAATGATGGTTCAGTAAGGTGTTTGGCTCTCGTCACCTGTCCCACGAGTCAATGGTGTCATACAGGGTGAGTCACTAGGTGGGAGGTGTCATACAGGGTGAGTCACTAGGTAGGAGGTGTCATACAGGGTGAGTCACTTGGTAGGTGTCATACAGGGTGAGTTACTAGGTGGGAAGTGTCATGCAGGGCGAGTCACTAGGTGGGAGGTGTCATACAGGGCGAGTCACTAGGTGGGAGGTGTCATACAGGGCGAGTCACTAGGTGGGAGGTGTCATACAGGGTGAGTTACTAGGTGGGAGGTGTCATACAAGGTGAGTACTAGGTGGGAGGTGTCATACAGGGTGAGTCACTGGGTAGGAGTGTCATACAGGAGTGAGTCACTAGGTGGGAGGAGTGTCATACAGGGTGGAGTTACTGGGTGGGAGGTGTCATACAGGGTGAGTCACTTAGAGTAGGAGGTGTCTGCAGGTGAGGTCACTAGGTGGGGTGTCATTTCAGGGTGAGTCACTAGGTGGAGGTGTCATACAGGGTGAGTCACTTGGTAGGAAGAGGTGTCCTTGGGGTGAGTCACTAGGTGGGAGGTATCATACAGGGGTGAGTCACTAGGTGGGAGTGTCATACAGGGTGAGTCACTAGGTGGGAGGTGTCATGGGGTGAGTCACTAGGTGGGAGGTGTCATACAGGGTGAGTCACTTGATGGGTGTCATACTGGGTGAGTCACTAGGTGGGAGGTGTCATACAGGGTGAGTCACTAGGTGGGAGGTGTCATACAGGGTGAGTCACTAGGTGGGAGAGTGTCATACAGGGTGAGTCACTAGGTGGGAGGTGTCATACAGGGTGAGTCACTAGGTGGGAGGTGCCACATACAGGGTGAGTCACTAGGTGGGAGGTGTCATACAGGGTGAGTCACTAGGTGGGAGGTGTCATACAGGGCGAGTCACTGGGTGGGAGGTGTCATACAGGGCGAGTCACTTGGTGGGAGGTGTCATACAGGGCGAGTCACTAGGTGGGAGGTGTCATACAAGGTGAGTCACTAGGTGGAAAGTATGGACGAGGTATCAACAGTAAGTGGAGCAGACGGTGTGGTGGTGGGCGGGCCGCCAGCTGACCCACACACCACCACCTTGGCATACATCTACACTCGCCCCAAGTCTCTCTTATGCATCTGGCACTGTTGGATATGTCACGTTGCATAACACGACGAGGAGAAAGTCATCTTAGGATAGGTTACATTGTTTGTTATTGGCTCAAGACCTCACATATTGTTGAAAAATATAGTTGAGGCATTGTTTATATGTGCTGGTTTAGGTTAGGTAAGGTTATTAAAATGTATAACACTTCTTATCACCTTGCTTCATGTGGCTTGAGAAAGGATAAATGCCTCATAATCTCTATCAGGAATATAAGAATTATTTTTAATAAATCTGAAATAATTTACATATAATGGAACGTCTTCTTTTACTTAAGTTGTTGATATATCAGTGTGTAGTCTAACCCCCCCCCCCACCCCCCCCAGCTGGTGCACCAAGAGACCTACACCTTATGTACTACAATCCTGGCCCTGACCTCTGGCCCTGACCTCTGGCCCCGACCTCTGGCCCTAACACGAGATCTTTGGGGGTGCTGGTGGTAGAGTGGTACCGCTCTTGCCTTCGCAAGCGAGATGTCACGGGTTCGATTCCCGGGCCGGTGGAAGTTGTTTGGACATACTTCCTAGCCCCCATTAGTCCCTGTTCACCTAGCAGTAAAGTAGGTACCTGGTGTAAGTCGAAAGTTGCGAATTCGTATTCAGGGACAAGTTGTTGGAGCTTCCAATAACTTGAGGACATAAACCATTGACACTTCAGGCTTCTACGCCCTTAACTCATGAGACATAAAGGCAAGCATGAACTTAGCATGCTTCCCTGTTGGGCACTGTAAACGCTTCTGCGCTTCACCTTACACAAGGATGTAGGGGAGTGCCCAATAAATAATAAAAAAAAAAATCTTAGGCTAGGTGTGTGTGTGTAATAATAATAATAATGATAATAATAATAATAATAATAATAATAATAATTAACGGTTTATTGAAAAAGCTTGGCAGCCAGAAGGCTGAAAATATACAGTTACATAATTGGGGAATGGGTTTCGAATTACAAATAATATACAAATAACATAAGTGATATAAATAAGATATATAATAACTAGATGGGGAAAAGCTCAAACTACAGGGCATTTCAACATAGTGACGGTGCAAGAAGTAGTATTTACTGGGAGTGAATACACTGGTTTATTACAAGTTATTGATAATTTTTACAATGGTTGGGACTGGGCTGTTCTTATAGCGATCAGTTCGTGCTCGTATGGGCTGGATGCGGTTGTGGTGTCGAACAGCAATTCTCGGGCTAGGGATCTCAGGTGGTAGTAGGAGTCGGTGTCGAGGGTGGTGCAGAAGCTTCTTACCAAATTTGCAGATGAGGTCGTGGTGATGGTCAGTGAGAGTTGAAAGGGTCATTGTGTTGAGCGCTTCTTGATATGTGGAGTGTGTGCTTTGAAGGTGGCACACTTACCTTAAGATATAAACTACTCCCATTTAACCCAGCATAATTCAACCCCATCTCTCACCATACCATTTAGAATCACCCTGGGAGGTCCATGGTCTCGTGTATCAAGCGTGACGATGGTAGAGTCAGCGGTGTGGAGACGAGGATGAACGGAACAGAGACGCTTGATAAAGAGAGAATTTACCTAACTCATAATATAAACCAGATGAATTAATCACTATTCTATCCTTGGAGTTGGAACCAAATGTAAATAAAAGTTTATGGATAATTTTAAAACCTGGATTAATTGTTATCAAGGGAAGTCGACTTTCAAGCTTAATGTAATAGTCTAGTATGTTGTAAAGAGTAAACATGGGATATATTTTTTTTTTTGTCTCTGGTAAAATAAAAGTTTTATGTGATGATGAACTAAGGCGATTATTTCATGTAACTTAATAATGTCAAATCCTCTCTTATTTTTGGTGTTGAACAGATGTTAACACTTAAAAATTTAAATATACAAACGTGTAAGAATTGCTCTGACATGTAACAATTTCTGTCTCTTAAGATACAGTGATGAAATACACTGTGTAAATAGACGAGACATCTATATTCATCTGTTTGCTGTGTTTTTCATTGACAGTACCGTGGAAAATATATCAAGTTTCCTCAAATGAAAAGTGAAACCCCAAAAGCTGTAGTGAAGTTTGTGTTTCATTGTACAGTCCCCTTCACTAGTGCGTTTACAGGGGTTCATCATATAAACATTCCACAAATCATTATCTTGAGATATTTCTTTTAATATTGTTTTAATTTGATTCCATAGTATGTTTATTATTGTCAGTTTCCTTCTGTCGAATGTAAACAAACACAACGATGCCACACTGCACAAAACCTGACGAGCCCCTGTAAACGCACAAGTGAAGGGGACTGTAAATTGGATAGATTTCTATTGATCAAATTAGAATTACTGGAAGTTCTTAGGTTACCGATGTAAAACTTTTTCTCCCAAGTTCTAAAGTTTAATGGCATGAAATAGTATAAGGAATAACATATGTTTTTATTGCATAATGTAGATTTGTCTGTGGGGTGCTTCTATGACCTTAACACGAACAATACTATAACTAAAATATATTACTTTATATTTCTTGCTCCATTTTATAGCACGTGACAGATTAGTTTTCCCTCTTATTGAAACTCGACCTAATGTTTACCTTTTGAGTTTTATTTAGATCGGAATTTTGCATTGTATTTTTCTCTTTTGAATTGGATTTTTCGTGACCTATCTTTCTTACCGTTATTACCATAGATACTTCGATATAGGAGAGTGTCTGTTAGGTTCGGTTAGGTTAGGTTGATGGTCTATAGGGTCGAGAATCATCCCACCAGGTCTATACTCAACCTTCCTTCATGGGTCACCACAGCGGTGCCGAGTTATCAAGACTTTATGTAGCCCATGTGTGTGTGTGTGTGTGTGTGTGTGTGTGTGTGTGTGTGTGTGTGTGTGTGTGTACAGGGAGACGTTGATATTGTATCTGAGAGACCAAAACTCACTAATGTAACAATTGCTAATACGTGTTTCTGTTCACACAATATAAATGCTCTCTAAACAATATGCGCTTCCTCTGAGTCCTTGGATATATACCCTTTAATATCCATTTTATCCTCTCTTCACCCCCCCCCCCCCCCCCCCTAGAGAGAGTAATTATTTCAGACTCTTTAAAGAAATGTATTTACAAAGGCTCTTAGAATTTTTTTTTTTGCAAGGAGGAGAAAGTTTCTTAATATTTTTATAAGGTTTTTCACCCACATTTTTGTATTTTCTGAGACAAACCACATGATATTGTTTCATTTGGATTAAGTCTTGTCAGTTTTTATTTCACCGAGGAATTGTGTTTTTTTATTTAGTTATTAATTGCACACACACACACACACACACACACATTTTTTCTTTGCTTCCCTTCTTTTTATGCTTCCTCTTACGCCTTCCTGGAAGTGTAGCCAGCTAGGAAAGAAACCCATGAATCGTACTCAGTTGGCAAAGTAGCCAGCTGGGAGGAAAGCTGTCCTGCCACAACCACCTGGCAGTGTAACAAAGCCAACCTAACAAAGACTGTACAGGAACCAGACAGACTGTGAGGACTGTTAATCAC
>NW_024712913.1:3530587-3600587 GCF_018991925.1 Homarus americanus
CGATAACACTATATAAAGAGGCGAATTACGATAACCTCCACAATATAAAGAGGCCAATTACGATAACTTTCACAATAACAAAGTATACATGACCTACTTTTTTGTACCAATACTGTACCAATGGACAGTCTGGCGCTGCACTGTACCACAATAACCACAGGTGTTGAGCAAGACAGATGAGGGCTCCTGACCGCTGGGCATGCAGACGCTAGAATTAGGTCAATTACGTTGTTTACTGCGTTTAGAGAGAGAGAGAGAGAGAGAGAGAGAGAGAAAGAGAGAGAGAGAGAAATTCTATCTCCGAATAACGACGCGATGCCAAGGATGGTCTCTCACCATGAGACTCTGCCCATCATAAGACTCTGCCCATCATAAGACTCTGTCCATCATAAGACTCTGTCCATCATAAAACTCTGCCCATCATAAGACTCTGTCCAACTTAAGACTCTGCACATTATAAGACTCTGCCCATCATAAGACTCTGTCCAACATAAGACTCTGCCCATCATAAGACTCTGCCCATCATAACCATTCCTGTCCATCATAAGACCTTGTCCACTACAAGATTCTGCCCATCATAAGACTCTGCCCATCATAAGACTCTGCCCATCATAAGACTTGCCCACCATAAGACTCTGCCCATCATAAGACTCCCTGCCCATCATAAGACTCTGCCCATCATAAGATTCCTGCCCATCATAAGACTCTGTCCAACATAAGACTCTGCCCATCATAAGACTCCCTGCCCATCATAAGACTCTGCCCATCATAAGACTCTGCCCATCATAAGACTCCTGCCCACCATAAGACTCTGCCCATCATAAGACTGCTCCATCATAAGACTCTCTGCCCATCATAAGACTCTGCCCATCATAAGATTCCTACCCATCATAAGACTCTGCTCATCATAAGACCTCTACCCATCAAGACTCCTGCCCATCAGTAAGACTCCCCTGCCCATCATAAGACTCTCCTACCCATCATAAGACTCCCCACTCCAATTATAAGACTCCTGCCCATCATAAGACTCTCTACCCACCATAAGACTCTGCCCATCATAAGACTTCCCTGCCCATCATGGACTGCCCATCGCGTATTCTGCCCATCATGTTATTCTACCCATCATAAGACTCTGCCCATCATAAGACTCCTACTCATCATAAGACCTGCCCATCATAATGGTCTCCACCCATCATAAGACTCTGCCCATCATAAGACTGTCCAACACAAGATTCTCTGCCCATCATAAGACTGCCCATCATAAGACTCTGCCCATCATAAGACTCTACCCATCATAAGACTCTGCCCATCATAAGACTCTACCCATCATAAACTAGTGAATAGAAATACATTACTGACGGTTGTACAACAATAAATAATAGTGTTAGCGTAAATTATCTTCCTGTTATGACAAGCCTAATTAAATTCTATTAATGAAGTAAATAGTACAAGTAAAAATAGTGATTTATTTTAATTATTGAAGGTTTAGTGTTTGTGTGGGTGTGTATGTGGGTGTGTGGGTGGGTGGGTGGGTGGGTTGGTTGGTGTGTGTTGTGTGTGAGTGGGGCTTGACGTTGGCCATGCTAAGTAAAGGCGACAGAGACAAGGTTGAGTGATGTTCTTTCTTTATAAGCGTCACCACACCTTTAAAGTGTCGATAAACAAGACTAGAGTGTGATGTATCTTATTCCCTTATGTCCGTCTGCCCACCACTCACAGCGCCCCAGATATTATTATGAGAGAAGAGTAAAAAAAAAAATGTAAGATAAAAAAAGTAAATGGAAACAGAAGATAAATGAGAAACAACTTTAACTTTTGAAGAATAGTGTAAAAGTTTTAAGATAGACTAGGCCGTGAGCTGCAGGTTAAGTGAGCCAGGGGAAATATCTGTAAGCAACTGTGAGGATCTTTTTCTTACACTTATCAATGGCATTGTTTCTTTAGCCTATAACCTTAAGTCACCATTATTATTAATATGGATTTCTAGAACTGTCTCACTGCAGTCATAGACAGATGTTATAATACAACATCGATTTAGAGAGGCAGTTGATAATTTGACATTAGTATTTTTAGTTATAACCGCTGTTTAGTGTCTTATGTAGTACTGTATTATACTTAAGAGTCTACAGTATGTTCTCCCATCGTCACTAAAGGAACATTAATTATGTTCTTATACCAATTAAAATGTATTGTGCAATCATTGTTGTGCTTCATGTGTTGGTCCCGCCTCCCCTCTACACTCCTGTTCCTCAGTGTCTTGATATGAGCAGTGATCCATAACTCATCTTATCTCATCCTACTTTGTGTGTGTGTTGGGGAAACTGTCGTGATAGGGAGGCTTCTAGCGTTTTACAGGCCATGTTGACATCGCCCGTCGAGCAGATTGTGTCCGTCGATTCAACCAGCAAGAGTCGCACCAGAGAGTCCAGTTGTGGTCGACAATAGCGGGTGTAGCGCTGTGGTGGAACACTTGTTCTCTGACGACAAACTCCCACTGGTGGTTGTAAAGACATGACCTGGTGTATATGTCTGTTGCGTCGTGTGCTGGTTCACTACTGATACTTGTTAGCTCTACACGATTACATGTTACTATCGTCTAAGTATAATAAATAGTGTTTTCTCGACAGACTGTGGATGAGAACTTGAAAAGCGTTACAGGGAAAATCAATGTCAAGATACTTCAAAGACTGCTGACTGTTTTCCCCTGAGTTTCCTTTCTTGGCTCCCGGTGCTGGCTGGTCCACCTTACCGCTGTGTGATCACTGTCTTGGTGGTGAGAACACTTTGACGGGTTCTACGAATTAGTCGAGATCATTGTCGTATCTGCCAACCCAGTATCTCCAACGAGCCACACATCATCTTAGTCATTTTTTATCCTTGAAGAGCAGCTGTGAACAGTGTAGTCTACTAATAGTCAATCAATCACAGAGAAAACTCAACGAACTCATTTGTAATAAACCATTTCCTCTCATATTACTAAATGAAAAGCATATCACCGAACAACCCCCCCCCTTCCAGTCTCAACTTTCCCCTTTACCTTCCCCCTCTCAATTTTACCCAATATATATGTATCACTATCCCTACGTCCTTAATTATAGTGTTTTATAAGGCAACACATGTACCTAAGACTCCTTGTTGTTAGAAAACCCATGATCTTAACTTGTGATCATGAACAAGATATCAGTACTACTTAGAGACACCGAACACGATTAGTCATTTTCATCATTTTCTATTAATATGAACACCTTGCCACTTGATAAACTCCACAATGTGACTCTATTCCAAAGGTATTTCCCGTAATTAGACCTGAATTTTGAGTCAATCATACCTGGCAAACACCTGAGCAGTAGTGGGAGGCAAGACTAAAGTCGAAGTAACAGTACGGCCTTGTCCCTGCCTGTAGATGGCCACCCGAGTTTATCTGATGAACGAAATCAACTAATTCACCATTTCCATAAAGTGTGTTGTTTTGCCGGACTAATTATACCTCTATAAGAATATCCACGTGTCCTGGAAGCGTGTGTAATAGTATCCACGTGTCCTGGAAGCGTGTGTAAGAATATCCACGTGTCCTGGAAGCGTGTGTAAGAATATCCATGTGTCCTGGAAGCGTGTGTCTGGTGGAGAGTATCCGGCCTAGTTGTCCCTTACACTTGGAACTATTGAGGTTAGGAAAATACTCCACAAACATGTATTCAATCACTCTGACACACACACACACACACACACACACACACACACACACACACACACACACTCACACACACACACACACACACACACACACACACACACACACACACACACACACACACACACACACACACACACACACACGTCACATCGTATATACAGTATAGATATATCTTTTTTACACTTAGATTTCTCTTTTATATTATCTACAAGTTGTATCTTTTGTTCGTGGTGCGTATATTAAGGTCGACTGAGGCGTGAGTGTGTCAGTCACCTGGGTATTGTGTAGGCGGACGGTCGCTCTCTCCTTTATGAGGCTAGACGTGTGTGTGTGTGTGTGTGTGTGTTGAGGCGTCTTCTGTCCCGTTGCCCAGAATCACCGCTCTTCCGCAAGACTGACTGACACATTCTTCACTCTCATTCACAATTCGGTCTTAGTCTTGTGTTATTTTCTGTCCCTCTCGTTTTCATTTGAATCGTATATTTTACCGTTTTCTCTCTCTCTCTCTCTCTCTCTCTCTCTCTCTCTCTCTCTCTCTCTCTCTCTCTCTCTCTCTCTCTCTGCGGAATAAAAAGAAAATAACGCATAATTCAAGACATTGGTTCCATCCCAGGCAGGTCCTACCTCGGCCACAGCAGGAGATGAGAACCCCCTTCAAGTAGGTCATTTCTCTGAGTTCCGACGAGACCTGACTTGATGAGTTTCCGCTGACGGTGATGACGAAGACCTCAGTTATTACCTTCTTCAGTTTAGCAGTCGTGGTATGTTTTTGTTGTTTATTCCAGATGATTACGAGATGAATTCGACACAGCTGGTGGAGAGAGTCAGGTCGAGTAGCAGGTGTCTGATAATGTCGAGTTAATTAGAGATATGCGTTGGGGGCAGGATTGAGGGGGGTGTTTGGAGTAGGAAGGAGTGTTTGGAGTAGGAGAGAGTGAGAGGGTGATGGGGTGGTGTTGAAGAGTCGGGGAGAGTTAAAGGAGGATCAGAGGAAAGAGGTGAGGAGAAGGTATTCGCTGGTGGGGGGGGGGCATACCCTGGCGAGGCGGGAAGGAAGGCGAGCAAAGGCGAGTAATCACATGGTCTTTACGTCATGTTGGCAGCCCAAACTTTCCTGTGTGCGTGTGTGCGTGCGTGTGTGTGTGTGTTTGTGTGTGTGTGTGTCTAATGTTTATATGATCGTCTCTCAGTCTGGGAAGAAAGTGCAGCGCTGCTGAAACAATCTGGCCACCCCATCAAACACTCGTTAGGTACAACAGGGAGTGACAAACGCATCAGAAACTTAGTGAAGGTGTTGGCGGGAAACAAAAAATTCTCTAGGTATTCAATATGGTGTAAAATATTATGTTGAAAGATGGTTAAACGATAAACTTTAGCTATAAAAATACTACTTTGACTTTTAAGATAGTTTGAGATGATCAGGATCCGATACTTTACCCAGAGGATTGGGGACGCACGTGGGTATATCTTTTGTTCGGCTTCATAAGAAAGATGCGGCTTCTTACTAAAAAATACGGGTTATGTTTGTTTTTTTATACACATAACTAGATAAACTCCTTGCAAATGCGTTTGTTGAAGTCAAATACACTTTATAATTACATAAGCTTATAATACTTTGGCTGAAACTATTTGATTGTCTCTTAGTGGGAACAGAATCCATGGCAAGAAATCCCGTTCACCATTTCTAGAATTATCACATCCATATGAAGATTAGGTAGACAACGGCGTGAATCAGTCCACCAGGTGTTGACAAATCAGATTATAACGAGTATACAGTTATCAATAAAATCTTTGCTTTAAGTATGGAGCGGATCACAGGTAATAGCTTTTAGAATCATAAGTCGATACTGCATGCGTTCGTTCTTGTATAGTCGAATAAATAATAAACTGTCTTCAAGATTGCTCTCACTAGCCACGGAAGGTTTAGCGTTCACCACCCTCCATCACCAGGTACTGATACTGTTTACGGAAGTTGCTTGAAAGAAAACTGGCCGCTTCTTTTTATCAAACTCATCCAAGCACTCAGTGAGACCAATGACCCTGCCAAGTGTCAAGGAACAAGCTATTAACTCCTGTAAGATTTATTCCTTCCACACGAGAGAGAAGTCATGAACACATAAGAGGTATTGACCACTACTGTCTCTAGCATCCCCGTTAACTCCTCAAAACACGAATAGACAGATAGACAGACAGACAGATGTTATTTGCATGTCCACTGATAATGCTTTTGTAGAGACAGGGACTAACAAAAGACAGGATAACAACGCAACATACACACTGACAATACATCAATACAACACGTGCCAGCAAATCACCAACACAACACACATGAACAACACAACACAACGCAAAGCAACACAACACCGCCAACTGTAATCTATAGATGTCCAATTGGTGTTTTCTTTCTTTCTTTCTTTCTTTCTTTCTTTCTTTCTTTCACCAAAGTCATCTCGCCCTATTCACTCGCTGGGGAAGTACACATTGAAGAAGAAGAGGAGGAACGTGAGGCGGGAGGTTCTTAGCAGCGAGGCACCAAGAAATAGTTTACACTCGTCCTTTGGTGTAAATATTATACAAGAGGGGGGGAGGGATGGTGCTGGCTTGTTGTGGGGAGGCTTTGAGTGATTGATGATACGTTATGTATGTGTAGTCATCTCTTGTTTTTTTTTTTTTATCATCGTCGTGTTCTCCCAGGCGTGTGTTTAAGAGAGCCTGCGCGTATGGAGCGGGAGATAGTGTGATGGAGGGGTCGAGGAAGGGCTGAAGGCAAGATATATGAAGCGTACCAACAATGCTTCCTCCACCCTTACTGTACACGATCACCCTCACCCTCTGCTCTTTGTTCTGCCTCAGCCCCCGGGAATCTCATCCACTCAGAGGTGTTTGTTAGAGCATCGGTCCAGAAGTCAGTAAGGAATTATATGATATTTTATGAATGAAGGACAAGAGATAATAATAATAATAATAATAATAATAATTAACGGTTTATTGAAAGAGCTTGGCAGCCAGAAGGCTGAAAATATACAGTTACATATTTGGGAAATGGGTTACGAATTACAAATAATATACAAGTAACATAAGTGACACAAATAAGACATATAATAACTTAGATGGGGATCAGCTCAAACTACAGTTCATTTCAACATAGTGACAGTGTAAGGAGCAGTGTTTACCGGGAGTGAATACACTGATTTATTACATGTTATTGATAATTTTTACAATGGTTGGGACTGGGCTGTTCTTATAGCGATCAGTTCGTGCACGTATGGGCTGGATGCGGTTGTGGTGTCGAACAGCAATTCTCGGACAGGGGATGTCAGGTGGTAGTAGGAGCCGGTGTCGGGGATGGTGTAGAAGCTTCTTACCAAATTTGCAGATGAGGTCGTGGTGATGGTCAGTGAGAGTCGAAAGGGTCAGTGTGTTGAGCGCTTTGATATGTGTGTGTGTGTGTGTGTGTGGATACGAATGTGGGTATTGATGTGGGTATATAAAAAATGGTCTTCTGACAACAGTTAATAGCAGAAGCACCACTCGATCAAGCGGGTGTGATGGTGAGTCACGTTAAGACGTCACTGACTGCAGCAGGCACCAGGGACCGACCTCGTGTTAGTGTGAACTGGTGTGGCGTGCTGGGCTAGTTCACCTGTCGGGAAGCAATACCTGATGCACCACTTTGTAATTATCTGGCTTAAGGTGGTGGACCAGACAAGAGAACCTAGCTGCCAGCAATAGCCGCGGT
Organism: Homarus americanus; assembly: GCF_018991925.1. Classification (NCBI taxonomy): domain Eukaryota; kingdom Metazoa; phylum Arthropoda; class Malacostraca; order Decapoda; family Nephropidae; genus Homarus; species Homarus americanus. Next base: position 3,538,021 of record NW_024712913.1, read on the forward strand.
GTGTCACGCTGACCTACTGAGGACCTGTATTGTGGATATATGCTTTAACCAAATCTGTGCCAGAGTTGTTTTTGTTCCTAAAGGAGAGATAAGTGTTTGTTACTGAGCCACCACAGTGTGACGTAGTTTATAGTGGACTTATATGTATATTTGTGGCCATAATAAGATGACCAGAGGAAAACATGTGCCTGTGTAAACATGTACCTCCGTTAAGCTATGAATAGACGCTTTGTTACAGCTCTTGAGGAGTTTTTGTACACTGAACACTGAACACATCTCTAATTGATTATTTTATTCATTAGTTAGTATTGATGGATTATTATATCAGTCGCTTTGTGAAATAGTACGAGAGTTTGATGAGAAAACGTGAATAAAACTAAGTCAGTTCCTCTCATAGCTTAACTTTTTCAATCACGGTAAAGAATTTTATTGAAAAAAAAAATGGACATCCACTCACCCTCGTGCAAGGTCACCAGTAACTCCAACACAGGCAATAACTCTGGATATGGGTATTTAATTGCTATATCCCCCAGCGTGTTATTATTATATGTGAATAACAGATTAATGTTGATGCTCTGATTCTGTTAAAATGTGTATTATTACTATAGTGCTGTAGCGGGTATTAATTAACTCTTATTAACTGTGTCGTGTTGTAACATTTGGTGGGGGGGGGAGGGGTGAAAAGGCTCAGAGTTTTGACAACGGGACTGAATTGTAAACCGGATTTTTTTTTTCAGCTCAGTTTGGTTATGGCGACACTTTGGATTTTTAGGATTATAATGAACCAACCTAAACCAGTTTAAACCCACAATGGACAGACTAAGCCCATGGTAACCACACTCTGAGCCCACAATACCCACAGTTTAAACCATAATGGCATCAACATATAGACTACACTCGAGTGTGGTGTCGACCCATACTGGTCTTGTCATCGATTTAATAATTTTACCGAAAAATGGCAACACTTAATGGTCTTTATTTAAGGGATCTTGTATAGGTATTCAGAGCTGACTTGATGCTGGTGGCTGGGATCTTGGTCTTAGTATAATATTCTTTGCGTTTACGGTCACACCAATAACAGCATCATACCAACTTTGAACCTCTGCTATATGATGCTGTAACTGGTCTCTCATTGTATCGGATCACCTGTGAGTAAAGTAATACCTGTTGCCGCCTCATTAATGACTAGGTAGGTATGGTAGAGGAGGAGGTGTAGGGGGAGAGAAGTAAAGAAGAGAGAAACAATAACAACGATGATGGTAGCTTGGTAGGGTGGCCAGAGTATAGTATTGGGATGTGACTAAGTTATGATATCTCCACATTTACCAGATCATTAGGTTAGGTTAGGTTAGGATAGGTTAGGTTAGGTTAGGTTAGGTTAGGTTAGGATAGGTTAGGTTAGGTTAGGTTAAGTTAAGTTAAGTTAAGTTAGGATAGGTTAGGTTAGGTTAGGTTAGGTTAGGTTAGGTTAGGTTAGGTTAGGTTAGGTTAGGATAGGTTAGGTTAGGTTAGGTTAGGATAGGTTAGGTTAGGTTAGGTTAGGTTAGGATAGGGTGTTTGGTTCGATTGGTACATCATGTGGGGAGGTAACGTCTTAGTGAGCAGAGATTAAACTGTTCACGTCACTTGCATAATCTACTGAATCTCTTCCCAACACACACGTCATGTTTAGCAAAGGTAGCGGCTGACACGGGCTTGGCTCGCTGATGACAGTAGCGTGACCCTGACCTACAAGTCCATATCTACGGTGTTCCAAGATGTGTGTGTGTGTGTGCGCGCATATATGTGTGTGTGCGTGTGTGTGTGCGTGTGTGTGTGTGTGTGTGTGTGTGTGTGTGACCCAGACGTCGTGCTCTACTTCTTGCCTCACCAGACCTGCCAGCCAGTAAGCCAGTGTACCCGACCAGCGCCAGTCATGCGGTGTTATCAATGACATTTGCAGTTCACATACCGGGCTAAATGCTTGTTAGACACGCTAGACTGCTCCTGCATCTTCCTCATTCTCATACGAGGGAGAGGTTTGGCAGGTCACGAATGGTAGTTTAGGAATCCAAATGATTATATATAGGGTTGTTGAGAGGTTTGGTATGTGATGATTGGTTGAAGGTGTATGGTACTTGAAGAGTCTTGTTGGTGATGGTGGAGGTAGTTGAGAGCCTTAATGGTTGTTGGTCGTGGTAATTGAAAGGTAGAGTAGATAGTAGATGTGGTAGTTAATAATTTGGTAGATGATGGTTAGAATAGTTGAAGTGTGGTAGGTAGCGGCTCTAACAGGGGACCGACGCTGATGATAAGTCTATAAGAGTTTCATTAGGTTGAGAAGGAATGTGATTATTACAACGTTGACCTGACAGAGTTGTGGTAGGCAAGTGACCAGAGATGTGTTGTTGAAGATAACAGGGTGTGTCAAAACGTGCCCAGTTATAGAGGCGGTGGGTGACGTCAGTAAACCAGAGCAACGGTTGGCAAGGTGTTGTTCGTTACCACTTGGCAAGGGAGGAACTGATGACCTGTTCACACCTTGAGCCTCTCTTTCAGTCGGTCTCTACACACGCAAAAACTAGGGAGTACACGTCAGAAAACTCACAATTAAGACGCTTGTGTGTACCCAGGAGCACCAAGTGACAGGTGGTGGTGAGAATTTATCCAGCTGTCTTGCCCACCTGTGGTGTAACACTAATGCTGCAGTGACACAGTGTGGACCCTGTGGTTAGGACAGATGTTGACAGTACCCGAGGTGTGAGAGAGGCAACTTATGAGTATTTTTCCTTTTTTTTTAAATTCCTTATTAAAAGTTGAGCAGGGTGTCGTGTCAGTAGTGTGTGAGGGTGAAGGGTAGTATGCCAGTGTGGGAGTGACGGTCCTCAGGAAATAGTCACAAGTATCGTAGCTGTCAACAGGATTGTTACTCTCCCGTGATGGATGACACGCTGATCCAGATCTAGTTCTGGGTCACCCAACGTTCTCTGTCCTGCGATGTGAACCCCAGCAAGAAAAAGACTTTGTTCTTGTGTTCATACGAAAATATTTGTGGTTTCTTTGTGTGGCAGATGAGCACAAAATAGAGTTGTTGTTGTTTTACCCCGGACAGGTGTCTTAATCGTCACCTTATCGATGACATAGTAGGGAATAAGGTTTAGAATTTTATATCGAAAGTATTTATAAAGTTTTAGCTAAGGACATGTAACTTAAAGTGGTGTATCCAGAAAATAATGAATTTCGCATATGTAAACAATTAGTCCATAACACATTGTTGACACATATTTCAGTGTTGTTACTTACAATACTAAATTACCTAACCTAACCCCACTCCCCTCCCCTCTCCTCACCTCTCCATGTAGGACAGAGTATAGACATCCAGCTCTCACTCTGGACACTTCCTTTACTATACAAACTCCAGGAACCTTGTGTGTCGCTGTGCTATTTCCCTCTATGTCGTCCTTGGTGTCTGCATGTATCTCTGGATCAGGTCACCAGGTCGAGAAAAGAAATAGACAAAGACAGGCCCCCACATTTTTTTTCTGGGAGTCTTGAGTCTATTTTGCTCACCTCTTATCAACTCTTATCTGATTACCTAGTTATTTTTTTATGTACATTGTTACAGAGATACAGGAGACTTAAGTTACTTGTATGGTGGTGGTGGTGTTGACGGTGGTGGTGGTGTTGACAGTGGTGGTGGTGTTGACAGTGTTGATCTCCTGGTCTTGGTGGTGTTGACATAGTGATGATTATCGTTTATGACGTGGGGTATTTAGCTCAAGTAAATAACAAACCCACTACATGTTTACAATGCTCGTTATCTACTCCTTATGTGCTTTTTGTACACAACCGGGAAATAAGGTGAAAGAATCGTCAATATCCAATCACTCAAAAAAACACTATCTATACAAAATTGTGTTGAAAAAATATGACACAATGGACGAAGGATTTTGACAACCCTACCGAGACAACAGGAGTCATGGTGTTCATTCTGAAATTCATCGATCACCCCGAGTACAGATAGTTTTTTTGAATGACCGCTATGGTTAGGTAAGGTAAGGTAAGGTAAGGTAAGGTAAGATTAGGTTAGGTTAGGTTAGGTTAGATTAGGTAAGGTAAGGTAAGGTAAGGTAAGATTAGGTTAGGTTAGATTAGGTTAGGTTAGATTAGGTAAGGTAAGGTTAGGTAAGGTAAGGTAAGGTAAGATTAGGTTAGGTTGGATTAGGTTAGGTTAGATTAGGTAAGGTAAGGTTAGGTAAGGTAAGGTAAGATTAGGTTAGGTTAGGTTTTAAAAGAATCATTAAGGCTCTCACAACCCACAAGCCCAGCGAGCAACGCGGGCCAACTTGACTGTCTAGTGACGCAGCTGTTTACCGTCTAACTCGCCTGGATTGACAGGTTTTGTTTAAATAACATTAAGTGGAATTAACTCCACAAGCACTAAACGTTGTTGCCTTAAGTCCTTAATGGCTTCAGGTAATTGACTCCTCGGGTGTGAACTGCATGTTTTCCCTTCACTCTGGAGCCTATAAGACGTGTCACTTAGTAGCTTGTCACACCCCGCCGCCATGGGTCTCATAAGTAAGTACCCGTGGCCAGGCTGCTGAGCTTTACCCCTCACTTGACTCATAACGAACAGGCAGCGTCCATAATGGTGTCGACATTACAATGAGACTCCACCGTCAACGATTTGTTTCATCATACTCAGTGGAATATACCGGTATACATGTCCATGTGATCGGCCACACAAAATAATAGGTACGTTTAATACAGTAAGTAGGTATTGTGTCCCAAATATATCATAATCGTGATGGAAAATGTTTATATTATTATATGAAGGTCACACATTACACTTCTTATGTTCACCGTAAAATATTAAGAGTCCGTTTTTGTGTCCCGTTACTGTGGTTTGACTTGTTTATATCGTGTGTGTGTGTGTGTGTGTGTGTGTGTGTGTGTGTGTGTGTGTGTGTGTGTGTGTGAGGCAGGCGGCAGGGCGGCGTTATACTGTACATGATTCACCGCCTGAAACTGATCCTCCTATCACCTCTCCGCAGCAGCCGCCTCTCTGGTGTCCCAATCAAATAAGTTACGGGATTTAGGGGGACTGAGGGCCTTGGAGGGGTCTGCTTCAGCGGTATCTATTATCTTCCTGAAATTCCATATTATGATCCAAAGTTTTAGTTGTAAACAAAATAGGGGTCTGGGATAATGGTGAAAGGATTAATGCTCAAATTTTCCTTCGTCTTTTGAGTTTTATAAGAAAGTGAAGATTACATGAAGGTACCGGTGTCTGTGTTGCCTCTATCATGGTCCACCACCTCACGAATTTGGTCTTTTATCTACCAAGATGCTCCCTGGCTGAAGGCATTTCTGGGGAGGTTTATATGACAGCTGTATAAAGTACTCGAGAACCAAATGTCAGTCAGTCTGGACAGTATATACTCATGTTAAACACCACTTCTCTTACTACCTCCTGTATCACCCCTCCCCCCCCACCCAAGGCGCCTCTCTTACTCCTCCCCCAGCTCCCCCCCCCATATACACACGTACACTCCCCGTCTATGTGTGTGTGTGTGTGTGTGTGTGTGTTTACTGTAGTGTGAAGGTGAGAGTTTATTTTTGTAAGAGGAGTGAGTTGTGTAACACTGCAGACTCCACAACTTGTGTTGGTGAGAATCTGGTGAATGAGGAAGGTGGCATGTGGTGGTGATGTTGGTGAATGATGGGGGTGGTGTGGTGAGGGTGATGTTGGTGAATGAGGGAGGTAGTGGTGGAGGTGGTCAGTGTTGACGATGTTCCTGGCTGGGCAGAATGAGGACACTAGGCCGCGGATTACTTTGATGGGTGTTGCCACCGCCACACCTGTGCTGCCTCGTTCCATTAATTTATTCACCAACTCCTCTCTAACTCTTGTTTATTTGGCGTTACTGTCTCCTCATACTCAGGCTATAGAAGAGGTTCTTCTGAGTGTTATGGTTATTTTCCCCTCAGTTACACTTCTGTTTATTTACATCATATACAGATGACTTTAGTACGGTTAATATTGACTACTAACCCGCCGACGAGTTATAGTACATATGCCGCTGTTGGAGCTATAGAGATAAGGAAGGGTTCTAGTATCTACTATCTTGGGACATCAACTGCTCTTTGTCCTCACATTAACGATGCCACAAACGTTAAGTGGTGAACATAATGGTGGTGAAGGCTTCTGGTCTAAACTTTTCAGGGTTAGGTTAGGTGAGGTGTTACTTAACTCTGGGTTATGAGTGTAGTCTATTAGTATTTAATGCATCTGATTATCTTGTGTAGTAGAATTATATATCACTTAACGTACGTGTCTACCTGTGTCTTCGTGGTGTGGTGGAGTGCGGCTCAGGTAGTTCTCCTCAGACACAAAGACTCGTGCATGGGTCCTTTCACTGGAGTCATCCTATCAAATACCACTAGTTTCTCACACGATTTTCTCTTCTCTTCCTGTGTCTTTCATCCTCATTTATTCTCCCTACATAGCCACAAATTCTCTATATATATATCTTCTCTCTCACTTACGAGTCAACACCACAACACCACAACCTTTCTCATTCTTATCCAACGCCCTACTACACGTCCAACAGGTTCAATATATTACTCCTACTCTGGTAAGTCACTCTAAGTCACTCTACTATCACAAGTGTAGGTTCTATGTTACTCTGGCTGATAAGAGTGAGTTGTACCGCCATAAACAAACAGACACTTGGGGACTCATTTTTGTGTTTATATTTACAGGTTTTTTTTTCTCATGACATTTCTGCTTCCACAACGTCCATTATCCTCCCATGCTGTTAAGAATATCCTATTTTTAATTCCTGTATATCCTTCTATCCCGTTTGATCCCAGTCTTCCATCTTGAGCCTTCCTTGAGCCTTCCTTGAGCCTTCCTTCCCTTCCTCTTCCTTCCCTGTATGTCCTCGTGAGTGTCTCTCGTCATTATGAGAGTCTTCCTTCTAGCACTTGGTCTTTTCCTATCTCGTGGGATAACACTTGGATATATCCTTGGTCTAACATTGATATGTTCATCTTGTTATTAATTCTATCCACTACCATTTTTAATCCTAATCCAATGTTATATCAAAGATTTTCCCCTTTAATTAACATTTACTGTTCCCTGTCATTGTATTATTTATATTCGATTATTGCATTATATATTTGATTAGTTTTTCGTCTGTAATCAAGTCATTGTAGCAGTGTGTGTCTTCTTTAAATACCAACTTGGTAATATTTCATCACTCCCCTACAGCACTCTACCTCCACACCCATCACCGTGTTGCCTTGACGCTTCACACCATCAGCATCATCACACAAACACACTCTTCTAACACACCCCAAACACCTCACAACACATCCCGAAACACTTTGCTGCCTCATCCATCAACAATTTCACCACACTAGTCTTCGTAAACGCTTCACAAATTACATCAGCGTGGTAAGGACGTGATCCAACCAACCTCATCTGTCAGTCGTGTGTGATATTTCTGGTGTCTTCTACCTCCCACACAGTTGACCTACATGAAAACAAGTTATTACACTGATCACAACATCCCTCTTACCTTATGTATAATTAATCCCCTTTCTTAACCTCACACTCACTTGGATGAAAGCACTTATGTACCACCTTCTTCTGTAATTCTTCATATAGATTTTACTCTTTATTTTAAGCCGTTGGAGACATTCATAACATTGCATTCTTGATATTTTTGCTGTCATGTCTTTATTGTCTCCTGCTAGCCATAAACTCCTTACATCATAACTATACTTATACCTTATACTACTTCAGTCACTCTCCTTATACACTACATTAAAGTAATCCTAAGTATGGCGGTCTTGTCTACATGTTCCCTTCACACCGAAAAGTACACGGTTAGTTATAAAGATTCCCCTATGAATATACTTGTGTTGGCTTACATGTGGAGAGTGTAGAGGTAGGTGATAGATTCTAGAGGCCTTGTTACTGTATCAATGTCGTGTGGTAATTGGGAGAGCCATTCTGATTAGTAGGTCATGGTTTATCGCCAGGGATTATAGAATAGGTTTCCAGTGGCCATGTGTACCTTGGTAGTGTGGCTCTCGTGGCTCCCGTGGCTCTCGTGGCTCTCGTGGCTCTCGTGGCTCCCGTGGCTCTCGTGGCTCTCGTGGCTCTGGTCTAGTGGCTCTCGTGGCTCTTTGTTCTTTGGTCTCAGTGATCCCCTCGAAGTCTTTAATTGGTGTAATATTAGATCCTGTCTCCTCAAAGGCTTAGCTCGGTGAACCAACAGACCTCATAGTCTTGTTTAGCGAATGACAACAACAGCAGCAATGACAACAACATTTTTTTTTGTGAGGTGGTGTTGGGTGGTGGTGGTGGTGGTGGTTGGTTGTGGCTGTGATTGTGGTGGGTGGCTGTGGTAGGTTAGGTAAGCCACAGAGAGCTCACAGTCTTCACCCTGAAAACCAGTATAGGACAGGTATAAGATTATTGAGGATTTCTACACTTATCAACTGTGGTCTAACATTGCTAGCCAACTGTTGAGGACACGGGATCCGAGTACAGGGACTTGAGATTATGTATACATTTCCTTCTATTGTATTGGTATGGGGACTAACAACGCGATAGACAAGGAGCTAGAGTTTGGTAGAGAGGGTGACAGTGTGTAGGTGAGGAGGAGGCAAAAGTGGGTTAGAAAGCAGTCAAGAGAGAAGAGAGTTGGAGATGTGAAGAAAACAAGAGGGTAGTGGGCAGGGGAGGGCTGCGGCCAGGTCTGAGTTACGTAAGAGTGACGTCTGGTGCTCACCCACGGCTACGAAAATAACAGTCAGATAGTCAACAACACCCACCTACTTCCCCCGTCCTTCCCACGCCGCCACGCCTACCTCCAGTCACTGTCAGGGACATGATGTAGTCAAATCATTAACAATATTGAGGTGGAGTGGCCGTCATCAGGCGGAGAAAAGCATCTCTGCTTACTGCGGGTTTCCCCGAACATTGAACACGTGGTTCGAGCGCCAAACATCTCGTCTTCATTCTTGTTCTCTGAATCTACGGATATTTTAGTCCTTGTTGACAAAATGTGTTAATCTCCAGGTCTTAGTTGTTGTGTGTGAGGGTTATCATGAGGTAGGACCTCCCAAGTGGAGTAAACGTGAAGCAACATTGTGCAAGGCGACACCGGAAATGGTAACAGGTAAGGCGGGGCATCACAGGCACCACCGCCCCTTCATATCGTGTTATCAACAGGTGGCATCTGGGCCAACTCGGCCAGGCGCGCACTAAACATGTGGGTTAACCCCCTGCCCCCGCAAACCCCCCCCATCGTAAGACTCCCCCATTTTCTGCCCCCCCCCCCCTTCCTGCCCACGGCCCCCATCTGGGCAACACAGCCACAGGCCCAAGAACTGCGTCTCATGCTGCCGCCCTTCTGGAGGCCCGCCAGGACCTCACAGCATTTAGGGTGACCACTGGCGTCCCTCGAGCTCAGTCCTACTACTGGAGCTTGAACGTTGTGTAACGGAGAGGTGCGTCGCTCTGTCCCTTAGTGCCCAGCTTAGGCAGTGCCACAACGCTCCTGGCACCCGCCGCTGCCACTAGTTCAGCTGGCTCCCCCGCAGCATCAGTGCAGTGATACAATCTACCCAACTTTTGCTTGTGACTTGAAGTGTACAGACTCTTATTTCCTGTATTAGTGGCTGGTAGAGCCCGAGCTTGGCGCAGTGGTGCGCCCTGTGTCCTCACTGGCGAATGGTGTGCTCAGAGGTGCAACCTGAAGTGTGACTTGTCCCGGGCTGACCTGTTACCTAAGGAGACGTGACCCGGGCTGACCTGTGACCTCGGGTTAACACGTTTCTCTTTAATATCTGAACAATTAGACGGCGACTCTGTGGCCCAGTGTTGTGTTGCTCCCGGGGTGACTAGTGCCCACGAATGACCCAAAATCGAGTGACCTCAAAGTTATGGGACTACTCGTAACGACCCGGGGGCACATTTAGGCTTCAGTGATGACCACGCGGCATCCAAGAAGCGGTGAGAGGAAGTCTTTTGATGTGTGGCCCAGAGAAGACTACTTTACTCTTGTGGGATAACGCGTCACCTTGGTGGCTAGGCTCGTTCTCGTATTAAAACCTTACACCTCGACCGTCTAGGAGGCCAGCTAGGAGTCTCTTATAGTCTCCGGGTACCATATATACGTAGCGGCTGACTCTTGCCATAACGGGTGAGTTGTAACTTGTCCTCGAGGCTCTGGGAATATCTTATCTCACTACTCCAGTAAAACATATCGAACCACCTTTGAGATAGGAAGAGCGACTCGTTGTTCTAAAATGTTAAAGTATCATATAATGGGTTCAAAGTTAACACAACATTGTCTATGCCCCCCCCCTCACACACACACACACACACACACACACACACACACACACACACACACACACACACACACACACACACACACACACACACACACACACACACACACACACACACACACACACACACTTAATATAATGCCAAATTTAAACCCCAGGACTTAAATACCTGAAAATGTGTACATGTTTAAATTAGCATGACTTTGACTTCTAAACGCTAACTGTACACACACACACACACACACACACACATACGCAGGTTCCAAAAACAACGTCGTACCAACTTAGTAAAACAAAAAAGTTCATTATTTTAACTAGATGGAGTTGATATCATAAACTACAATACATGACAAGTATAAAATTCTCCTTGATTCTTTTAATTATTGTTTATTATCTTTTTACAGTACATGGAGTTATTTTTTATTGAAAGTCTGTCAGTTAGTCTTTGTCATCGGTGAGATCATAAGACTTTAACCATTGGGCCACACCGAGGAATTAATGAGACTTGTCGCTGCCAACACACCATGTGCCCTGAACCTAACCTAACCCTACCTAACCCCTGTGCTATCCACTCCATTTGAACCTCGCCTCTCATCCATTCTATCTGTACCGCCCCACCTATCCACTACCTGTACCTCGCCTCCCACATACACTCCATCTGTACCACGCCTCCCCCACACTCTCCATCTGTACCACGCCTCCCCCACACTCTCCACCTGTACCACGTCTCCCCCACACTCCATCTGTACCACGCCTCCCCCACACCTCCACCTGTACCACGCCTCCCCATACTCTCTACCTGTACCACGCCCCCCACCTCCATCTGTACCACGTCCACCTGTACCACGCCTCCCCACTCTCCACCTGTACCACGCCTCCCCCACACTCTCCACCTGTACCACGCCTCCCCACACTCTCCACCTGTACCACGCCTCCCCCACACTCTCCACCACCACACCTCCCTGTACCACGCCCCCACTCTCCATCTGTACCACGCCTCCCCACACTCCACCTGTACCACGCCTCCCACTCTCCATCTGTACCACGCCTCCCCACCACCTCATCTGTACCACGCCTCCCCCACACTCTCCACCTGTACCACGCCTCCCCCACTCTCCATCTGTACCACGCCTCCCCCACACTCTCCACCTGTACCAAGCCTCCCACAAACTACACTTTCATTACAATACGGCTGTACCTAACGTAAAACACATGGGGCACACGTGATATATTAGGCGGTTGACGTGACATTTATGGTGCAATAAAGGGGATATAGATAAAATTCTTATAATGCCCGAGCAGGATAGGACTCGAAGCAACGGATTTAAGTTGGATAAGTTTAGGTTTAGGAGGGAGATAGGAAGCAGCTGGTTCACAAATAGGGTGGTGGACGAGTGGAACAAGCTTAGCAACTATGTAGTAAGTGCTGGAACGCTGGAAAGTTTCAAAAGGAGACTGGATAGATTCATGGATGATAGAGAGTGGTAGTAACTCTCGACAGGAGCTGCCATGCACAGGCCAACCGGCCTATTGCAGACTCCTTATTTTCTCATGTTCTTATGTTTTTAATAGATGTCTGACGTGACACATGTGGTGCAATAGATGTCTGACGTGACACATGTGGTGCATTAGATGATCCACGTGGCACATATGGTACATCAGATGGTCCGCGTGACTCACATGATGGATTTGATGACTTACGTGACACATGTGGTATATTTGATGCTTCACGAGACACATGTGGTGCTTTAGATGTCTAAATATGGCGGTGGGTGATCTTACCAAGCACCATTCATGGGGGTTAGAGGTGAGCATAGACTATACACACATGTCCATCACGAGTTTAAGGTTCTCAGTGTACATGATGGAAAGATCGTGAGTAAACATTATATATTTTTTCTTATAATGAAGGTGTTGGGTGTTGAGTCATAGACCACACAGCCAGCTATATATACACTCTTCACCGTGACACTTAGCTGGCAGCGATGTAATTATAGCTTTTTACCTGTATTTACCTGAGGATTAACGTAGTGTATATATATATATATATATATAGCTTTTAATACCTCCTGTGGTCGTGATTATTTATTTTATTTTATTATTATTATTTTTTTTAGTTATTTTTACCTTTGTGGTTTATTTAACTGCTATGGTTCTCTGCCAATGAACAAGTAACGATTGTGTTATGGTTAGCTGAGCCACTGACGTCAGAAGATACGTGATGGCGTGAGATATGGGACCTTGAGAGTGTGGATGGGGTGGTGTGGGTATGGTGGTGTGGGTGTGGGGGAGGTGGTATGATAGTGTGGTGTGTTTGTGGGAGGGTGTTGGTGGGGGAATGGGTGTGGTTGTGTGGGGTATTTGTTGGAGGGTGTTGGTGTGGGAGGGGGCGTGATGGTGTGGCTGTGTTGGTAAGGAATGTGATAGTGACGAATGTGTTGATAGTGAGTGACGTGATAGTATCATGATAGTGAGTAACATGATAGTGAGTAACATGATAGTGAGTGACGTGATAGTGAGTGACGTGATAGTGAGTGACATGGTAGTGAGTAACATGGTAGTGAGTGACATGATAGTGAGTATCATGATAGTGAGTGACATGATAGTGGGTGACATGATAGTGAGTGACGTGATAGTGAGTGACATGTTAGTGAGTGACATGATAGTGATTAACATGACAGTGAGTGACGTGATAGTGAGTGACATGATAGTGAGTGACGTGATAGTGCGTAACATGATAGTGAGTAACGTGATAATGAGTGACGTGATAGTGACGTAATAGTGAGTGACATGATAGTAACTAACACGATAGTGAATGACGTGACAGTAACATGATATTGGGTGACATTCTATGATATCTATTATCCCACATGTCGCGTCATAACTAAGAACCAATATTACCATTTCAGAATACAGAGATTTTTTTTGTAATATCAGACCAACACTTAAGAGAGTTAGTCCACGAAAACTGTAACATAGATGAGATTTTAAAGTTTACCTCTCGTGACTCTTGACAGCTAAGAGGAAATCAAACAAAAACAAAAGATAACGCGTAATAAATAATAGTGTGGGAAGGTGAAATAAAACCCATAACAGATAGAACAAGAAGGAAAAGGAGGAAATCTTGGATATAACAGTCATGATGGAAACTATTGTTGAAGAGGTCACCTGTCCCTCACCTACCGATCAGGTCAAATCAGGGCACGGAATGTTATCCAAGATCAAGGATGCTCTCCTCATCACCACTCTCTCCAACAACAACAATAATAACAACAATGAAAATGAGAATGAAACCCAGTTGGCCTACGATACTTTCATCAAGTTATACGGGTGAGTAATGTTGCAATGTTGTATTGTTTGTTTAACGTTAAGGTAATGTTGGTGGAGCGTCGTCAGGTGAGTGTCTTGGCAGTTTTGATTGATTACAGGTGTGAGGTGTGACAGGTGTTATCGTAATTGTCTAAACATTTAATGTGTTGATTTTCTTTTTGGAGTACAACAAGTAGAACAGGAATTATGATTAGTTTCAAGACAAGACAACCAGACACGTGTGGTTTTAAGTTATGAGAAATATTTAATGCTGTTGTCTTAGTTGTTATCTTGGCTTGAGCTTGTTGAAACATTCCTTCCTCTTGGTCGTTACTAAACAAGGTCACAAGATGGGCGCCTATAGATACACTTACATTATGTGTGTACGTACAATGATTTCCTGTCACGAAATAAAAGTCCTCGATACAGGTTTTCTTTGGTTGGGGGAACTTGTTTATCCGTGTAAGAGCACAGTCGTGTGTTGTCTGTGCACTGAGACTCGTTTTACTGACTGTGACACAGGTGTTGGCTTGTGTTATACCTGGACACAATTTATTTTCTGGTGTTATTGAGTTTACCGATTGTGGAAATGTGTAAATTGAGTTATCCCGCACGATAAGTGTGTGTGTGTGTGTGCGTGTGTGTGTGTGTGTGTGTGTGTGTGTGTGTGTCAAGAAACGCCTCGAACATTGTAACAAAAGTGAAAACAATTTGTCAATTATGAATAGGTGTTGTGTGATTCATCTTCATATTGAATAAACTGTCATGGTGGATGTTGAGGAGGAGCTCTTCACTGGAGATACAACAGGTGTGTGTTTATTTGTGTCCTCTTCTTGTACCGCCAAATATAGAATGTATCTCTACTGTTGCATACACACACACACACACACACACACACACGTATTTCCCTTTGTGTGTGTGTGTGTGTGTGGCGGTGCGTGATTAAAAAAGAAATCGTGGTCTCGTTCGTGGATATTTTCGAAAATATTACACTACTATAGTGAACAACTCCCAAGAGCTTAGTGTGGTGATGGTATTATGAGTGTGGTGGTGATGGGTGTGTGGTAGTGGTAATGCCGGTGGGAGTGTGATGAGTGTTTGGAGTGTGGCGGTGGAGGTGGTAATGGTGCTGGGTGTGTGGTAGTGGCAGCAAGTCACCCTCCACCACAACAGATATAGCTACACATAATACTGGGTTGGTCGCAGTGGTGGAGGAGCGGTGGTGAAGGGCAGGAAGGGGAGGAGGAGGAGGAAGAGGAGAAGGAGGAGGAGGCCTCGTCTGGGTTATTTCGAGAGGATTACGAGCGAGGGAGAGAAGATATGGTAGGGGAAGGTGAAGACAAAAAGTGAAGACTGAAGAGTAGGAATGTGGCAATATCGAATTATATGAAGGTCGAGAAGAAACAGGGAAATGAAGTAAATACAGATAACTTAAGAATGAAAAGGTAATAAAAAATAACAATAAAAAACCTTAGCATGGAAAAAAGTTAAAAAGTAGATAGTAGATTTTTTTTGTGTCGGTAAACTCACATCGATATGGACTGAGGTCTTTGTTTGAACCCTTTCTCTTCACTGTCCATTAAACAAGTATATACCTGATATGATGTTCTTTGATATTAAACTTTTTGTGCGAATCAAATTTTCTAGTGAACAGGTAAGAATTTTTTTTTTCATACGCATCACAAATTGTAGTGAAGATTTGGGGAAAAAATACGGGAGTGAGTTTATATCTTCGTTAAAACCAAAACAAATCATGAGAAGTCCGTCCCCACGTATGGCATACGTCAGAGATCTCCAGAAGCTGCAAGAACAACACCCCCAACTTGCTTCCCGAACTAGTATGTAAAATGCAGACGACACAACTTTTTACTCGCTATGTTTGCCAACTCACGATAGCTGGTGGCGAGAAGGCCGTAGCACCAGGGATATAAAAATAAGGACATAGCATCATCTTAAACTCGTGGAAGCTCTACTGGGCTTCACCGCCTCGTTTTCGGCCAAAGCTGCCAAATCCTCACTACAAGGAAACAAAGTTCTAACCCCGCGTATCGTGAGACTATGTGGATGACACTAGAAATTTTCCCAAGAGTTGTTTGATGTGTGGGCGTTGTTATCCTCCTACGGAAAAGCGATTGACTGTAGGTGATCTGTCCCCATCACACACACACACACACACTATCAATGGTAGCTTATCCTATCATCCTTTATATTATCCATAAAAAAAAAGATAAATCCACTGAAATACTCATAGTTATTTCTGGATCTGAAATGGTTACCTGTAGCTGGTGTGAGGTATTGTATTGCCTCTCTGCTGTATATAACTAGAGGCTGTCGATAAACCACCACCACCACCACCACCACTACCCCCATCACCCACTACCACACCACCCATCACCACCAAACGCTGCAACCACCATCGGAATCCTATACGTTATTTCCTCGGGGGACTTAATTGAGATGTATGTGAAAGTGGCGGCCAGGGTCGTGTTGTGGGGGGAGATGGAATAGTTAGGGTTAGGTGGATGGTTGTTGGCTGGTGGTATGGTGGTAGTTGGTTGTGAACGTACAGTAGTTTTGGTGGTAGCTGGATGATAGTTAATAAAATGTTTGTGACTGTTTGTTAGACAAGAAGTATGTGTCGAGTAGTGACTTTTATTGTTACTGAGTCATTGGTGATGGGTTGCAGGTTATAAAGTGTTGCATGGGTAAAAGGTTCACTTGTTGAGTTAGTAGCGACTGTGTGTGGGCTGTTGGCATCATCAGGTGATACTCTGTCCTGGGCGACGCAACGCTACAGACAGAGAGTGATCAGGGTCCACGTACTGCACACTCTCACACCTGCTACACCTCACACCTGCTACACCTCACACCTGCTACACCTCACACCTGCTACACCTCACACCTGCTACACCTCACACCTGCTACACCTCACACCTGCTACACCTCACACCTGCTACACCTCACACTTGTTACACCTCACACGTGCTACACCTCACACCTGCTACACCTCACACCTGCTACACCTCACACGTGCTACACCTCACACCTTCTACACCTCACTGTTGAGATGTGTGGACCATTATGTCTCCACAGCTGTTGGAGGGAACAACGGAGACGCCACGTAGGAAACAAAACGTCATAAAGAAAGACAAAGGAAACAAAGTCGCATAAAAGGGTGTGAAGGTCATGGTAAAACAAGGGAGATTCTTCAGGCACAAGACACACGTGGCGACATAACGGAGAATAAGACCCACAGGAGCGAGAAATACGACCTTAACAGTGGTGACAGGTCGTCGTTCACCAATACATTGCGTAGGAAATATATTCTTATGTCAAGTGACTCTAGTGACGGGGAACGTGACCAATGTGGCGCAGTAGGCAGCTTTCGACTGACGCATTATTTCGTTCTGCCAAAATACGTCACCTCCTGCCAACGGATGATCTTGTTGGCCTGTCGACACCTTACATTGTGGTATATTGTCTTACTCTATTATATTGTCCCTATATCATATTGTCTCTCTATCATATTGTCTCTCTATCCTCTCTATCATATTGTCTCTCTATCATATTGTCTCTCTATCATATTGTCTCTCTATCATATTGTCTCTCTATCATATTGTCTCTCTATCATATTGTCTCTCTATCATATTGTCTCTATCATATTGTCTCTCTATCATATTGTCTCTCTATCATATTGTCTCTCTATCATATTGTCTCTCTATCACAAATTCACACCTTTTAGTGACGGTCGATGAGAGGAGGTGAGGCAGACCAGACTAGACTTAACGGGCCGCTCAACACCTCAGGACGCCAGGCCATTGCTCCTGTGTTTACATTCACCGACCTCGTGGACAGTCATATAATCAATGAAACGAAGAGCAGCCGATTTCATGTTTTAGCCAACGATGTTTTTTTTAACTCAGATCTGAGACTATCAGCCGATTACACCTCTTAATTCCCCCAACAAAGTCCATAATTCCTACCTCAATCCTCAACGTCCTGCCGCATTGTCAACATTGGTTCTGGCAACTCACCGAGGAAGGTTTTCTCTGGTATCTGTAGACTCGAGTTTGTTGCAAGTTATTGGATTTGCCCGGGTAGATTTTCCTGACAGTTAATTACGTGATATATATCTGCTTGTGTAACCCCCCCTCCCCCCCCCACACACACACAGCGTCCAGCCCGGGGAGTTGTTGATACTTGTTGAGCAATAGTTCATGATGACGGTGGTGAGAGACGAGCATATCTTGTCTATGGACGGGGAAAGCGGCACAGAAATCATAAGGAAGCCAATCACAGTCTAGCACTAACCTTACCTAACCTAACCTAACCTAACCTAACCTAACCTAACCTAACCTTGTGTACAGAGACGTATAAAGCCCCAGACATAGACAAAGCAACATACATCTTATTTATATATCTTAGAGTGACTGTTAACTGTTGTTTATATATGAGGATACAACCCCGTGTACCCATCCTGTCCACACCCTCGTCCTCCCTCCCTTGACCTCCCTCCCTTGACCTCCCTCCCTTGACCTCCCTCCCTTGACCTCCCTCCCTTGACCTCCCGCCCTGTACCTCCCCTCGACCTCCTCCTCCCACCTCCTCGACCTCCTCCCTCTACCTTCCTCCATCCTTGTACCTCTCTCTATGTACCTCCCTCCCTCGTTCTACCTCTCGACCTCCCTCCCTCCCTATACCTCCGTCCTTCTACCTCCCACCCTCTACGTGTCTTCTCTCTCCCTGTCTTCTTTCTTCATCTACTTTGTTCTCGCGTCACAACCTGCTACAACAACCTCTGTTATCCTGCCTCTTGTCTCCTGCCCACACTATCCTGCCCCCTCGTCGTGCTCCAGCTGACGCACGACAATGAACCAAACAGGATTAGCGTCTCCTCACTCTTGCTTCCCTCACCTCACGTCCCTCTCCTCCAGCCTCGAGAAATCCTCATGTGATGGTCCCTCTTGAGGCAGTCCTCCTCCTCCTCTTGCCAGAACATTTCACTCACTTTATCGGAATAATTCAGGTTTTTTCTCTTCTTTTTCTATTCTACTTTTAATCTATCAAGAGAAAGGAGTGTTGGAGTCGGTCTTGGAGGAGTCGGGGTTACGGTCCTGAGGCTCAGAGTTACACGTCTATAAATATTTTCGTTTGGTTTTACCACTCGACGACCTGTCACTCCGTACGTCATCAGGCAGGAGATCAGTCTCGTGCCTCCTTCTTCAGTGACACCGCACACCTGGTGTAATTAGGAGCGTCAGGTGATGAAGAATTTAGGGGGGTAGGGGAGGAGGAGACTGGCGGACGTCCAGTGTTGGTCTGAGGGAGAGGGAAGTCGTCAAGCGCTTGAGAACACACACGCACACACTCTGGCGATCCAACCAATAAAAGTATATTTTGGCTATCGGCAAGTGTCAGCAGTCGTCAGTTCACCCATTCGCTATATAATCCAGATGTCACCCCCAGCCAATAGCAAAGTTGATCAGTTATGACGTCATCTTGTTTTTACGCCATCCAGTCTATTGCAGATGTTAAGTTCCCTCCACTTTCCAGTTAAGCTGAGGGCGGACCATCTGTGAATAATGACCACAAGTTCTTAGAATAGCTTCGGGGTAAGTGACCCAATAGTTTACGCAGAGTTAGGATGAGGAGGCGTGTGGTTGGAAGACGAAGGCGCTGAAGGGAACACGGTCTGGTTCAGCCAAGCATTGAGTACCTTCAGCATGTGTGGATAATGTGGTGGATAGTGTGGCGTCAGGTGTTGGTAATGTGGATGGTGTGGGTAGTGTGGGTACAGTGACGTCCAGTGTGGATAATGTGGGTAGGATATGGGATGATGTTGACATTGCTTTAGTGTAGAGGAGTATATAGTGAAGTGGTGGGTGTGGGTGTACATGTGGGTGGATGGGGGTGTAAGTGGGTGGGTGAGGCTGGATGCACTGTATGGATGGAATGGATGGTTGGGTGTTTAAGTAACGTGTGTGTTGTAAGTATCCTTTATTGATACACTCGGAAGTAAACCGTGGGATCAAATTTGGGTGTAGATTAAGTGGTGTTTGGTGTAGGTGTTGTGGTGGTGAATACAGGTGTGATAGTTAGTGGTGTGTAGGTGTGGTAGGTGTGGCTGTGGTGGTGAATACAGGTGTGATAGTTAGTGGTGTGTAGGTGTGGTTAGTACAAGTGTGGCTGTGGTGGTTGCTGTGACTGTGGTGTCTCAGCTGGCGCGGGTTCGAAGAATGTCTCTGAAAAAAAAAAAATTGACGACGCAATATAGTTCTCCGTGGCCCCCAGTACCGTATGTCTGTCCTCTGTGAAGTTCCACAAGTTATGGGGAAATAAATCATTTGTCATCTTACTAATATTATTTACGATGATTTACAATTATCAGTTATTGTATGTAATTCATGTCGGTAAATATTGTGGGATAATGAGCGATTCAGCTGTTCATAATGTACAACGTAGTAGTCGTGTAAGGTGTTGTCAGGGCTCCAGGTTATGGCAAGACGACGCAGGTGTTCATGGTGGTGGTGGTGGTGGCACGTGTGTTGGTGGTGGCACGTGTGTTGGTGGTGGCACGTGTGTTGGTGGTGGAATCTTTTACCCTGCCAGACACACACGTCCCCACCCCTCCCTTCTGGTGACGTACTTCATCTCTGCCTGAGCGGGCAATGAGCTCGCTCACTTACCTTTGTGTCTGACAGTGTGATGTTGACAGAGGCTCCGACGTAAAGCTTTCATGAGGCAGAAGGACACCGAGGGTTAGCAGCTGACAGACCTGAGGCATGAGAGGGGAGGGATGAAGGTGAAGGGAAGGGTGAAGGAGAGGGGAAGGAGGGTAGGGGAGGGCGGTGAAGAGGAGAAGAGGAGAGGGGGGGGTGACGAGTAGGGGACGAGGTTAAAGAACAATGCCAAAGAAGAACCCAAATTAGACTTGTGTCGATCAGCAAACAATAAAAAAGGGACCGAAACAGGTTAGGTTAGGTTAGGTTAGGTTAGGTTAGGTTAGGTTAGGTTAGGTTAGGTTAGGTTAGGTTAGGTTAGGTTAGGTTAGGTTATTGCTGAGGTCAAGATTGTCAGGCGGTGTTGTAGGCCGGCTCAGGAGACCAAGGAAGAGCGTGTAATATATATCCGCTTGGCTACAACACTAAGGCCGGCCCTCCTGTTATTACACTACTGGTGGTAATCTCGGGTGTCTACGCGTCTTATATGGGTGTGTGCTTATTGTGGTGTTGTCATTGTCTAGCATGGAGGAGGATGATGAGCGAGAGGCCTGAGAGTGTGGCCGCGTTAAGCTTGGGTGTTACTGAGTCAAGCTGGGGTGTTACTGTGTCAAGCTTGGGTGTTACTGTGTCAAGCTTGGGTGTTACTGTGTCAAGCTTGGGTGTTACTGAGTCAGTCTTGGGTGTTATTGAGTCAAACTTGTGTATTACTGAGTCATGCTTGGGTATTACTGAGTCAAGCTTAGGTATTACTAAATCAAGCTTGGGTATTACTTAGTCAAGCTGCCCTTACAGTAGATGGTAAAACACGGGGTCATCACACTGTATAAAGTCCTCGTAGATAATGTAGATGATATTACAAGCAGGTAGGAATAGTTAATTAATTGCACACCTGTATATTGTTTTCAGTACGTGACGCATTGTGTAATATTTGCGTAACAGATTGCGTACGCCCCTAACTGGTATTATGAAGCGCAAGATATTGGTAGGTTAGGTTGACGCTTCTCTCTAACAAAAATACACTTAGAATCGTCTCACTTTCCTCCTCAATGGGGAAATTCTCTCATCCTCTTAAAAAATAAAAAAAATAAAAAAATAAATAAATGAAAAAACAAAGAAAACACAAAACCAAAAACGAAACAGAACAAAACAAAAAACAAAACGAAAAAGTGGTATTTTTATTATGTATACGTGTCTGTAAACGCTGCCTAAGAAAACAATAATAATAAGGTGCTGGACGATGTTTTCTCTGCTCCCTTCAGTTTTATTCGTCATAGAAAACGTCAAATGAAATAATGTTAACAGGAAGTCTAGGGTAACCAGACGCCCGTATTGGCTCTTAGGTGCTGGCGAAGTGATAACAGCTGCCAAGTGTTGTAAGGCAGAGCTTAGTAGTTGTTGGACAAGGACTTTGACACTTATTTGGTCACTTTTATATGACTTTAATGGTGAGAGTTAGTGGCGTGACGCACATGAGTGGTCCGCTTGGCAGGTCGCCCCCGTGGCTGAATGAGCACAGGACTGTCAGTAGAGAATTCGGTCACTTTATTAATGAATATATGGAGAATATATAACATGAGGTGTATTTACGCCAGTGGAATATAACCACATCTATACGTCACCCATTTAAGTGCTAGAAGTATCAACAAACACACGTGACGTCACAGCCAGGCAAAGTAAACAAACTTTACTTTGGTGGGTGACGTAGGTGGCTTTGATCAACACAGTGACGTAGTGGTTACAAAGATATCGGGACCCGAGTGCATATTTCAGGTGCGTGGGGGGGCTGAAAGGCGGTGTTTGCTTGAGCACTTAAGTAAACACAGAGATGAATGATGAGGCACAAAGTTGGTCAAGACTGAGGAGGACAAATACCTGTTTCTTGTATCTTGTTGATCAGGGAATAACGTACATGAGAAGGCGTGAGAGGCGACGTATCCGGGGCCTTAGTGCTTTCCTTATTGTGTACTTGGAGGGAGGACGGAGGGAACACAGGGACCCCCCAAGCTTTCCTGGCAATGTACTGAGGTGTGGAGGAGGGGAGGGAGGGGAGGGAACACATGAGGAACCTCCCCTCCTTACCCACCTTCGTCTGACAGTGGTGCTGGGAGGGAGAAAGAAACTATAAATTGAGGTTAACTTTTCTTAAATTACTTTCCTTTATATTAACTAATTGTCTATATTGTT
This sequence comes from Homarus americanus, assembly GCF_018991925.1. NCBI lineage: Eukaryota > Metazoa > Arthropoda > Malacostraca > Decapoda > Nephropidae > Homarus > Homarus americanus. Next base: position 3,560,592 of record NW_024712913.1, read on the forward strand.
CATTAAGGATTTTTATTTTTTCTCGATGTAAGGTCAACATAAATCTGCCACACACACACACACCAGTATGAGTTTCTCCCACCACCGAGAGTGATCTGTCTCTTGTTTTACGACATAATGCATAACAGTTAATACTCTATGTTATTAAGGTATGAGAGTTAACTTTTGTATCGAGAAGTTCAGGTGTGTAGTAAACTTGTCCATCTGTGAACAATAAATATAATAGTCCATGGATGTAAATAAAAAGCTGAACAACGAAAGTATAATTCTATCAGGGAAGATGTAGTGTAATAGCTAACCTCAGTCTCTTCAACCTTGCCAAAGAAGTAATACAGAAATACCGATTCGTATCTTGTATTTAGCAAATGTTCCGAGAATTTACAGTATGTGGCGCGCAGTGTCCGTAGAGTTGGGCTCTCTTGAAGTTCTTTGTGTGTTAGTGAGCAACAAGGCCCGCGCAGTGCTATATCTGTGAACATTTCTTCGCCTTTGTTGCTATTAATATTTGAAAACGTAATGGGAGTCACAAATACTCTATAGAAAGTTTTGTTCACTTATTGGCTAGTTCTGGTGGAGTACTTGTGTTCTGACCTCACTTGTTACCATGTTGTAAGTCCGCGTGTGTTTGTCTTGGAGATATTTACAGCAGCAGGGCGGACCTTTCTCGTGCCTAGTTCCCTCCTCGCTCCCCCCGGCTCCCCCTCTCTCTCTTTGACGGTCATCTTTGTTTACTGTCGTGCTGTTTCCGTTTCTCGTGTTTTTACTTCTGTTGGGAGGAGGACAATTGGTGAGGTTTGTGTCGCATTGTTACTTGCGTGGAATATAAAATTAGTTTCGTTTCAAATTTTAGAAGCTACCAAATAGATTTTTTTTGATATAAGACAATGTACATAGGGGCTTATTCTATCAAAACTATACTGAATAAGAGGGGGAAGACCCGTGACTGGCGAGAGATTACTTATGATAACCACAGCCACGGGTTTACGGTGTTCGTGTGTGACAACTTTTGTTTATACAGCTCATCTGAAGCGTTTTTAAAGGGGTACGCGGACACTGTTATTGCGGGGTGGTGTAGCGCGTGCGTGTCTTCTGGACGCCGGGGGCCCTTGCCATCTCTTGGCCACGCTTATAGTCTTCCACACGGACACGCCCATAGCCAGTCGTCGACCCGAAGACAACGAGGAGGGCCTTCCACACACTGCTGCTTGTCTCACTCAGCAACGCAGCTCAGTACTGTCACATGACTCCTCGGGTTAACCTTCACACACTAGGTTAGGTTAGGTGACTTATACAAACAGGAACGTAATTGAATCTTATACGAAAACTACAAAAGCAGAATCTTGTACGTTAGCTAATACGTGTCCTCCTCGAACTCTGTCTTATGGTGAGATTAAAACCTATCATGTATAGCTACTTTTGGGGAATCGAATACCTCGCACAGTAAGATCACTATTGTAGGTTAGACATCCACACGAGGGTCAGGTGACGAGAATTCCCTGATATGATGTGTTTAAGTTTGTGTTATTTCACCTGACAGTCTATTTATGTTATAAGGATTAATGATCAAGGAAACAATACTGATCTACAACGATGATGACTTGTGCCTCCGTCAGTACTGGGCGGCCGCAGTCCTCAGTGTTAATATTATTCTTAAAATACTCGAGAAATATTTGGTTTTAAACAGTTACTGAATTCTTTGTTTTTCTTATGGACACAGTTTTTGTGTTAACACCCCTTGAAGCTGAATATATTTATGCCCGTAAACCCCAAAGAATCTTAAGCACTCAGTCTACATCCTGACTATTTTGTTCACCTGAGGGGCAGGCAGGTAGGTAGGGAGGGGGTTTGGAGGGAGGGAGGGAGGTAGGGGAAGGGCAGGGGCAGGGAGGGATGGAGGGGAAGGGCAGGGGCAGGGAGGGAGGGGAAGGGCAAGGGCAGGGACGGAGGGGAAGGGCATGCTGGAGAGGGAAGGGCTAGGAGGGGGAGGGGTCGTCATCATCGTGGCTGTTGACTCTGGAGAAAGACAACAGTTTTTACCGTTATTGTTTCTGTAAATTACACTTCCTTATTTTTTATGTTAGTACTCAGTGGGTGTTGATGGGTAGCCCTTCCTCACGCCCTTCCTTGGTCGTATCTAAACTACCCTTGTGGGGGGGGGGAGACCTTTTACACCACACCACACAAAACTACGTCTCCCAACAACCATGTCCCTATGCATCCACCCACGTCCTGATTTACCACCTATAACTTCACACCCCACCCCACCCCACCCACCTACCCACCTACCCACCCCACCCCAGCATTTTCACAACTGCATTAGTGGGTTTTTCTTACTGTTATAAATTCCTTCTTTGATGTTTTTGTCGGTCCTTCCCGGGGTGCTCAACCTTCATCACCCAAGTGTAGGGGGAAGGGACGCTTGCTACCTCCCTCCTTGCTACCTCCCTCCTTGCTACCTCCCTCCTTGGGCTCCTGCTACCTCCCTCCTGCCTCCCTCCTTGCTACCTCCCTCCTTGCTACCTCCTTCCTCCTTGCTACCTCCCTCCTTGCTACCTCCTCCTTGCTACTACTCCCTCCTTGCCTCCCTACCTCCCTCCTTGCTACCTTCCTCCTACCACCTCCTCCTTGCTACCTCCCTCCCACCACCTCCTCCTTGCTCCTCCTTGCTACCTCCTCCTTGCTACCTCCCCTCCTTGCTACTTCCCTCCTTGCTACCTCCTCCCCTACCTCCCTCCTTGCTACCTCCCTACCTCCCTACCTCCCTCCTCCTTACACCTCCCCTCCCTCCTTGCTACCTCCCTACCTCCTTGCTACCTCCCTCCTTGCTACCTCCCTCCTTGCCACCTCCCTCCTCCTTGCTACCTTCCTCCCCCACCTCCCTCCTGCTACCTCCCTCCTCCCTCCCTTGCTACCTACTACCTCCCTCCTTGCTACCTCCCCCCCTCTCCTGCTACCTCCCTCCTTGCCCACCTCCCTCCCTACTCCCTCCTTGCTACCCCTCCTTGCTACCTCCCTCCCTCCTTACCACCCCTCCTGCTACCCCTCCCTTGCTCCTCCCTCCTTTACCTCCCCTCCACCTCACTCCTCATAGTGCTCTCGTGGCAATGACGTGTTTTATTTAATGAGTAGCTGTTGTTAATGATATAGTGAACCTTCCATATAACGGACTTCTTTCTCCATATAATCAGTAAGATGAGTTTTTTTTTTACATATAACGGATCCTCGATATAACGTTAGATGGAGGTATCAATCTAACGGACCCTCGATATTATGGATTTTCGCGTCTGTATAGTTCGTTAGATGGAGGTGTCTTCTAACGGACCCTCGATATAACGGATTTTCATCTCCTTATAGTCCGGTAAATAGTGAAGACGGAGGTAGAAGAGGAAGGGAGAATCTCGCTGGAAGATAGGAATATTAATTTTGTTGCCAGTGTGTGTGTGTGTGTGTGTGTGTGTGTGTGTGTGTGTGTGTGTGTGTGTGTGTGTGTGTGTGTGTGTGTGTCCTGGCTCACTGTACTAACAACTAATCTGATTTCAAGAACAAAAATATAAAAATCTGAGTGGGTTAGGTTAGGTTAGGTTAGTTTAGGTTAGGTTACAGCTGTCCAATGCAGCAGTAAATTGTATGGTTATTGCTGTACAAAATCTGCCAATTAATACACCAATTGTATGTACTGTATATATCAAGTACACATTCAGCGTTGTGCCCCAATTAACTAAGAATGTAAAGGGATTAAGGTACACATTTATAACACAACATTCTCTCATTTCCAGCGGCGTTGGTGTGACCTTTATAACATGTGTTTAATGACGCTAAGCTCCTCCCTCTCGCTGCAAGCTTTTTTTTAACCTGTACTGTGAAAAATTACGTGGAAATTAATTATGAAATTCATGAGTAGAAAACTTAAATTTCAGTATATTAAACATCCAACGTTATTATTTTTTCTCAAACAACAACTCTAATATCTAGTTACAATGGTGGTATTGGTTCGTTCATATCGGCGATGGTATAGTAACGAATGTCACCCTTGGTGTTGTTCTGCATCACTAATACCTTTTAACAGCGTTCTTTTCTAACACTAAGTTCAACCATCTTCTTAACTTTCACCACAGAGCTCATAGGATCATACTGTGGACTGTTTAATCTGTACCCTGTAGATACCAACGTTGTTATTGTTAAAAAGTTAGACGAGTATTGGGTAGCAGGAGATAGTGGGGTGGACATTGGTGAACTCCAGCGCAAGTTATTATACCCCAGTCAGCCCCTATCACCATCACCACCATTATCACCACCATTGTCACCAGCACCATTATCACCACTGTCACCAACACCACTATCACCACCACCGCCAGTGCTTCATTTTACCTCAGCGTAGCAGTCACCAAACTCCTTCTCTTCATAGCAACAGATACTACAATAGCATCCCCGTCACACCACAGTTACCCACACGACCATCGCCTCTATGACCATTCTCCCCCTCCATCGTGTGACTACCCCCGGTTGATGTAAACATAAAGATTCTAACAGGTCATCTTGGAAGTTTTTCTCTCCCACTGTGACACATCATCGTAACAGCGAGGTGTACAGAGAAGTAGTTGCTTAGGTTATTCTGGCGAGGTGTGTTGCTATGAGTCTTGAAATGTTGCTGCCTTCTTTCACGCGGTTCCTCTCCCTCCCTGCTGCTGCCGCCCCAACCACAGTTTATGAATCATAACAGAAAACGGAGTTCTATTCTTGAAGGTATAACTGCTTAGTAAACTACTTTGGTAAACTATGATATTGTGTGGTTTCAGTCTACATTATCACCTACCATGAGATACATTCACTAAAGTCTTACAGTTATATTCTCAGTTCCTGTTGGTGTGTTTCTTAATGTCATTGGCTAAGTCGATTGGTTGTGTGTCATTGTTGAGATACTTCTGTCGAGTAAATATCTACCTGTCTATTAATTAACCTGACTTAACACCCAGGTAGCCTCTCAAACACTTCTCTCTTTCCCCTTCATGATCCTTGAAATGGCTCGTCATCCCTCACCAAGACTCCTCGCGAAGATCACTTATATATGGTTGTTTTTGTTATGATAAGCATATGAAATTAATTTACCTTCATCATCACGTCTTGGCCGGCCGTCAGGCGTGTTGTTTTGATCACGAGTCGAGGCCGCCACCAGGGACCATCAGCTGACTTACCGAATATTTCTCGACAGGTGGAACTTCCTCTCTCTCTAAACCCGCCAGACATTTCCGTTTCGAGATAAAACATTTGAGCCATTCTCACTTGACACTAGATATATGGAAATTCCTAACACTTCTTAGTTGATCAAAGAGAGCGTCACTGTAGCCGTAGTTTTGCACCATATATCTTATTTATGACTGCAAAATATACCGTGGAAGCAGAGGTTCATCTCGTCGTCTGACATGTGCGACTATTTCTGTAGCGGGTCTAAACATCGGGGTGCCAGATACTCCCCATACCAGTTATTTTACTCTAGTTTTCTCACACATTTATACATTACAATGCTGTGTTAAGTGCGCCTTGTCCATCACACATCTGTTAGTCCTGTCTGTAGATATGTAAATAATCCGTGTAGTGAAGGTTATTTGGGGAGAGGAAACGAGAGACTAAGAACGCCGTGTGGGGTGGTGGTGGTGGTGGTGACTAGCAGTGGGTGAGGAGCTCCCCTCTCTCTCTCTCTCTCGGGCCTTACCTACCGGTCTCCTGCTCTTCCCCTCACCTGCAGCGTCACACACACACATACACTCTCCCTCCTTCCCCTTACAACATACACACACACACGCACATACACACCTACACGTGATTACAACGCTTAAAGAGTCTTTATGTTTACCAGTGAGGATACAACGCCTGCAAGAATGTCCTGAATTTGATACGAAGGTTGTAAAAGAAAACGCTAAAGTGTTGTGTTAACTACCTGAGGAGGAAACAGTGATGCTGGTTCCCTTATATACCTCAGCAGTGAACAGTGTGCAATAGTGAACGTTCATCTGATACTAAAGCTCATTCATTGTTCATAGGAACAAAATAATGAATGAGGGAAATTTGGTATGGTGAAAGTGTTAAAAAGTGATGGAAATTAATGTGATGTTGTGGCTATACCGTGTGAGGAGATGTGAATTAATGGTATTGTAATATTTAGAGGATAAAGTTAAGGTGATGATAAGGACGAGTGTGATGTTGTCTGTGAGAGAGAGAGAGAGAGAGAGCAATTGAAAACGTAAAGATAAAAGTCGAATGAAACCCAGAAAGAAATTAGGAAGAAAGGCAAGAGGTAGAGACAAAGGAAAGAGTGACAGACAGACAGACAGACAGACTGACAGACGTATGACATGGCTGAGAGTGTGATGTTTATAAATCCCCAGAAAGATTTTTTGGGTAGACTCAACTACGGTGTTATCGAGCAGGAAATTACTGTCGTGTGTCGTGCAATATTCTCTCGACTTAGTGGCCGTGGTTGTGTGGCCTTTTTGGGAAGAGTTACTGTAAACCACGAGTATTGCACGATAAACTAGTCTTAATTACTCTCAACCACGAGTATTGCACGATAAACTAGCCTCAATTACCTCATCTAGTGTTTATAATAGTATAACAGCGTGGATTAAAGCCCCACCAGTGTTGAGCAGTGAGGGACCGACCTACTTTTGTGTATACCATGTTGGTGTTTTGATGTGAAGAAGCAAGACTATTTTACTGTATTCATTTATTTATTTTTTTAACTAATTATTGATCTATTTATTTATTTCATGCATACACATTATTGTTATCGGAGTCGTTATTAACTACAAATTACATGATACGAATATAATAACTTGTTGACATATAGACAGGTTACATAATTGATGGAACAAAGAAAACCTTTTGGGGATATTTTTGTGTAGGTGATGATGATGATGATGATGATGATGATGATGATGATGATGATGATGATAACGTAGCACATCTTTCGCTCCATCTTGTCTGGACTGCCGGTAGTTTGTTCCCTTAATTGGGGGATTTGTTGCCAATTATCCGGTGAGGGGTAGTTGAGGGAGCCAACTAAGATATATAGAGAAGGATCGTGGCACAACTATCACGCTGGGAGGCCATCAATCACTCCTGATGGCTACATGTGGTGAGGCTGCTGCCGTGTTTTGTCGAGTTTTCTTCTTCCTTCGTGATGATGAAGACAACATGAGGTCCTGTAATGTCTTCCTTATTATGGGATATTTTATTTTTTCAATTTATTTATTTTATGAGGGAAGAAAATGGATTTCCCTTTACTTATTCAATATAGGACTTGAATTTCTTATACTCTTGTTGACCCTTTTACCTTCCGGGCTGTCCAGAGGTAAAGTATTTATCAGGTAGTCTCGTGTGGCTCTGACCCTGACCCCTCACACTGGCACTGGTGACCCTGACCCCTCACACTGATGACCCTGACCCCTCACACTGGCACTGGTGACCCTGACCCCTCACACTAGCACTGGTGACCCTGACCCCTCACACTAGCACACTGATGACCCTGATCCCTCACACTGGCACTGGTGACTGACACTGGCACTGATGACCCTGACCCCTCACACTGGCACTGGTGACCCTGACCCCTCACACTGGCACTGGTGACCCTGATCCCTCACACTGGCACTGGTGACCCTGACCCCTCACACTAGCACTGGTGACCCTGACCCTGCACTGGTGACCCTGACCCCTCACACTGACACTGGTGACCCTGACCCCTCACACTAGCACTGGTGACCCTGACCCCTCACACTAGCACTGATGACCCTGACCCCACACACTGGCACTGATGACCCTGATAGACTAAGGGGTGTTATTATCCTAATTCATTGAGTTTTTTTTTATTTGTTCTGTAATTATCACCAGCATTTACCAATTAGAATCTGACCCCTAATATACAGCCTATTTATCTTATGAATCAAAGGTGTTTACTGTGGGTCTTAGGTGACGGGCTGTTAATTATACCATGTTATAGAAATATTCATCATTACACGAGTGGTTGTGGAGAGGCTCTGATTATCACGGGGAGAGGGAGAGAGTTGTGAGGTGAGGAAGGACGAGAGTTACTCCTGGTGGTGACCATTTTATCTTCTCTCTCTCTCTCTCTCATTCTCTTTCTCTTTCTCTCTCTCTCGTGTCTTGTGATGTAGGGGCAATGAAGAGAATGCGTAAACTAAACACAGAGAACAGCGACAGTAGTGTAGGCTGGCGGTGGACTACAGAAACACACACACATACAAATTAACTCAGCAAACAAACAAACACAAATATTTAACTTCGTATAAAAGTGACAAGTTAAGCTGTTTTTAATGATCTCTCTCTCTCTCTCTCTCTCTCTCTCTCTCTCTCTCTCTCTCTCTCTCTCTCTCTCTCTCTCTCTCATTCGTAAAAATATAAATGATTTAGAATAGTATTGACGTGTGATGTGCTGCTACCACATGATGCTGGATGTTTATAATGTAGAACTGTAAGGGTGATGGGGGAGGGGTAAGAGGTAAGGGGTAAGGGAAAGGGGAGCGGGAGGGGTAAGAAAGGAGGAAAATGGATAGGTATGAAGGGTGGAGGAGGGGAAATGGGGAAGGTAGGAAGGGTGAGGGAGAGGGAAAAAGGGGGTGGGGTGGGAAAGGGAAAGGGGTAAGGGTAGGGGGGGAAAAGGTGGAGGGGGACTTCTGTGGTGACTTTATCCTGTTTTTGTACACTAAGGGAGGTTGTTTCGCCTCGTGTTGGCACTTAAGTTTAAAGGTGTCCATTGAAGTGCATCATTAAGAACTGTCGTAAGTATTTGGTTAATGTTTAGAAAAAAATAAAGAGTTTCTGGTAGTATTCTGAGATTGAAAGGACCAACACACATGGAAGTATTTGAGTGTCGACGATTGATAGGGATGACTTTGAAGTTAGTTATGAAAAAAAGTGCCCATATTTGTCTAATGTATTTTAAGTGCAAGGTTCGATTTGCAATTTCAGTTCTTGTTGACAAATTTTATTATGTTTTGTTCTTGATTTACGTCTTTTTGGATATATTTATGTTTTAGTGAAATATCAATCATAATCAGTGTTAGTAGGGTCGATGTTTTTTCTTGCGAATATCGTTTAAAGATATCAAACATGACGATAGTATATCAGCAATCTGAATCTGTTATCTTTAATCGTAATCCTTTCTACTACGCATTTTCATATCACCAGTTAGACTTTTGTGATGAATAGACTGAAGAAACTCCTATAAAACTTGATTAACTTTGGTAGACGATTTTACCAGGTGTGTTAAACAGTCGATCTCACACCTGTCCTGTTTACACCACCTACACCTGTTGTTTACATCACCTACACCTGTTGTTAGTGGAGTTTACAGTGTGTTTTAAGTCTCTCTGTAAACTACTGTATTACTGCCCCTTGTTGTCTGACTGAAAGTGGTAACTTTTTTTAAGGAATTAACTCTTGTTTTATGGTTACTTATGGCCCGTGACTCAGGCTTACTCATACATACATACATACATACATACATACAAACATACATACTGGTACACACACACACACACACACACACACGTATAACAAGTCGCCACCCGGGACTGACTTGGCCACATACAGTAAACACCAGGAGACAGTTCGACAAGACAAGCTCTCTGGTTTGACGGAAGTTGTACCTCATCTTCTTCCAGTCAACCAAACTCTCGACATTCTTACTGAAATTCGACACTCGGTTCAAAATACCTATAATTTACGTATGAATAGTGTTAATGAATAAATCCCAAATATATAATGAGTTACGGGGTATTAGTTATGACGGGGTAGGTGTAACAGAGTTCAGTACAGGTTATGGCAGTTTTCCAGACGGTGTGACCTTATCTTCAGGAAGCCTTCAGCGTGTAGGTGTTGGTAGATAAGGGCGGTGGATCGTGGGCTTCATTATTACCTGAAGTAGAGGGGGTATATGATAGGGAAACAATGCTCCTGTAGGGGTGGCGGCCAGGGGAACAGGGTGATAAAGAGACGGTGGTAATGAGATGGAGTGGCAGTTTGTTTACAAGTTCACACGATGGTTTGTTATTTACATCCTCTCTCTCGTTTCCCTTTGCTTCCCAGTGACAATTTCTCCAGGCAGTGTCGTGAGAGTAGAGTCATATCACTTCAGATTTACAATATAGGTTCATTAGTGAAGTCAGACGATTTTATTGAGCTCAGAGGAGATATAAGGGGTTAGTAGACCACCTCTCCTAATTGGCTGTTATCCTAACTAAGATACTTGTGGTGTCTGGTGTCCGTCTTAGTTAGTGGGTGAAGGAATGTGTCCTGGTGTTTAACTGTACAATGGAGATCATATACTAGACGACTATGACTCAGATACATACAGTGCGTTTGACCAGGTGTTGTGTGGTCACCTCACTCTCCTAGTGGCGTTTCGGAACAAAGATATACACCTGGATGTTCCTTTGCTGTTAAAATACCTGTGTAGGTAAGGTAAGGCCTCACGGGAGATAATCAAGTGAATCCACGCGATTGGTGACCGGAAATGGTGGCGGAGGCTAGATAACTGTGTTTATGTTACATAAGGGGGAGGCTGGTGCTGCCGTCATGGTACTGTGACCCGCCCCGCGGCCCGCTATAAAGGTCAGTGTTGCTTGTATGGTGGCACCTACAGCAGCCAAGGTTGATTGTGTCTCCCCCCTAAATAACTGTTGCTCATATTTTTCAACTATTCACGCACTCAAATTTCCGACATAACTTAATCCCAAGATATAGCTGAGGAGTCGCGTGGTTTTTCTTTAATTTTCTGGTTTGGGAATTTTCTATGATAAAAATGGTTATAGAACTGGAGCGGTTATAGTACTGGAGCGGTTATAGTATCAAAGCGGTTATAGGACTGGGGCGGTTATAGGACTGGGGCGGTTATAGGACTGGGGCGGTTATAGAACTGGAGCGGTTATAGTACTGGAGCGGTTATAGTATCAAAGCGGTTATAGGACTGGGGCGGTTATAGGACTGGGGCGGTTATAGGACTGGGGCGGTTATAGGACTGGAGCGGTTATAGTACTGGAGCGGTTATAGTACTAAAGCGGTTATAGGACTGGGTCGGTTATAGGACTGGGGCGGTTATAGGACTGGAGCGAGAGTCACTTCTAGAGTCAGGTGTTGGGTAAGAAGAAGTGGTCACGTGGACACTAATAGAGTACTCGGGTATCCCACTGTGTTTCATGCACGAGTTACGGCTTATCTTAGTGGGTGAGGCGGGGTGTGAGGTGCGGCGGGTGTGAGGTGAAGCAGGGTGTGAGGTGAGGCAGGGTGTGAGGTGAGGCAGGTTCTGAGGTGGTGCAGGGTGTGAGGTGCGGCAGGATGTGAGGTGAAGCAGGGTGTGAGGTGAAGCAGGGTGTGAGGTGAAGTGAGGTGAGGCGTGTAGGTAGGCGGGCGCTTTGGGATGAAACTACAGGCTTTGATGTCCTAAGTCTGGCCACTACCGTTGTCATCACTACCCAGCGGACGACTTATGGCTTATAGAGAAATTTATACCTGTCTCTCGTCCTCAAGACAACACACACTTACCCACACGCTTACCCCACACGCTTACCCCACACACTTACCCACACACTTACCCACACATTTACCCACACATGAGTACAGGACCTCGTCGTGTGGGTAGAGGGTAAATATAAATGTTACTCACCGAGGAAGATTCCCTTGTATGGATAGGAGTTGATTTTCGTCGCTCTCGAGGCGGGTGTGTTCCATAGTGTGAGGAGAGGGGGTGGGTGTGTTCTATAGTGTGAGGGAGGGGTGGGTGTGTTCCATAGTGTGAGGGAGGGGTGGGTGTGTTCCATAGTGTGAGGGAAGGGGTGGATGTGTTCCAGTGTGAGGGGGGTGGGTGTTTTCCACAGTGTGAGGGGAGGGGTGTGTTCCAGTGTGAGGGAGTGTGGGTGTGAGGGAGGGGGGGGTGTGTTCCATAGTGTGAGGGGAGGGGGTGGGTGTGTTCCATGGTGTGTGTGGGGGGAGGGGTGTTCCATAGTGTGAGGGAAGGGGTGGGTGTGTTCCATAGTGTGAGGGAGGGGGTGGGTGTGTTCCATAGTGTGAGGGAGGGGGGTGCGTGTGTTCCATAGTGTGAGGGGAGGGATTGGGTGTGTTCCATAGTGTGAGGGAGGAGAGGTGGGTGTGTTCCATAGTGTGGGGAGGAGCGAGGTGGGTGTGTTTCATAGTGTGAGGGGGAGGAGCGAGGTGGGTGTGTTTTATAGTATGAGGGGAGGAGTGAGGTGGGTGTGTTCCATAATGTGAGGGGGAGGAGCGAGGTGGGTGTGTTCCATATTGTGAGGGGAGGGGGTGTGTTCCAAAGTGTGAGGGAGGAGGAGTGAGGATGACATAGTCTATTTAAAACGAAGGTTGTACACGTTATGACTCACCTGAAAGAGTTTGGGTCCACCTGTGTATCCCTTAATGACCGACACCTTCGGAACTCTGCCTCCTCAGTCACATTCTCCTTCCTCTTTCTCCTTCCTCCTCCTCCTTCTCATTCCTTAGCCTCTCCTTCACCCTCTTCCTTCTTCCTTAGCCTCTCCTTCCCATCCCATCTCATAACCTACCCTCCCTCCTTTCCTACCGCCCATATATTCCCTCGCCCATGTTGGTAGCCGGCCCCCTTTTACCGTTCTGTCTGCTGACCCTACCGCTTTGTCTGCTGCCTCTCTTACCGTTCTGTCTGCTGCCCCTTTTACCGTTCTGTCTGCAGCCTTTACCGCCTTGTCTCCTGCCCGCCCCCTACCCTTATACCCGCTGCCCCTACCCTTATACCTGCTACCCCCTATCCCTGCTACCCCCTATCCCTGCTACCCCCTATCCTTATACCTGCTACCTCCTCCTCCTCACCATACATCAGGAACGGAGGTAATAAACACACTGACTCGACACAATAATGACACCATGGTTATCGCCTGAAACACTACACCCGGCAGCTCATATATATTACCCCTCTATATATCGCTCACTGTAAGTTATGTGTTTCTCATATAGTAGTGTTGGTTGTTGCTATAGGGAGATAAAACGACCCTATAGGAGGATTTAAAACAACGCGATAGGAGGATTTAAACCCGATAGGATAATTTAAAATAACCCGATAGGACCATTTAAAATAACCCGATAGGACAATTTAAAATTACCCGATAGGACCATTTAAAATAACCCGATAGGACCATTTAGAATAACCCGATGGGATGGTTTATACAGCCCGATAAGGACAATGTGCGAGCAGCCCAGTGGAGGTGAAGTGGGGATGTGTAATGGTAGTCAATAGTGTGGGGTCGTCAGTATTGTGGGGAGCGGGGTCAAAGTATGGTAGTCAAAGTGAGAGGATCATGCCCTTCTAATTATCTTATAAATACGACAAGAATCCCGTCCTGGCTTTAATTTCTCTTTAGTATTACTTTTCGTGTTATTTTTAGTTGGCTTACGAACACCGGATATGACGCATTGGGCAAGACCTCGAGGTAAAACCAAAGCCAAAAATCCTTCTAATTTTAACAACGATAAACAAATTGTCAATGGAAATATGGATTGGACATTGTACTACACCTTGCTAAACTAGACTCAGTACTTGATGATATTACTGGGGAAATACTGGGGAATTCTGGGATAAACTCGTTAAATATAATCCTAAACAAACACACTCAACCTTATTACCCTGTGAAGTAAGGGTCAAATTCGAGTAATTCATTAAATCTATGGCTGCGTGCAAAAAGGGCCAATGTCAATAAAATGCCAATTTCGTCTTAGGCCCATGTAACCCCTGAGTCGAAATTTGTTTTTATGTTTTTTGACATTGGCCCTTTTTGCACTCAGCCAGAGATTTAATGAACAACTTGAATTTGACCCTTACTTCACAGGGTAATAAGGTTGAGTGTGTTTGTTTAGGAGACTGTTTCTGAGAGTACACACAAGGAGGCGCTACAGCCCATAAATGTTACTTATAAACTAACAACCACGTTTACTTGACACCTGACACGACACCCTGACATACGACACACCACACCCGACACCCGACACACGCTACACCACACCCGACACACCACACCCGACACACCACACCCGACACACCACACCTGACTCACGACACCACGACACATAACACCTAACACACGACACTCGACACCCCCGACACCTGACACACGACACCCAAGAGGAGGAGGACTCGTGAGGAAGACAAACCCGGAAAACTCGGGTCTCATACACAACATTTTTTTCGACAAACTTGTGCAGTCTGAATACAAAGAGACGTTTTAAGACACCAACCAGTAGCGTACCTGAATGGTGAGGAAGACGAGGTAGGGTGGGTGGGAAGGGGTTAAATTGGGGGTGGGGAGGGGTTAAATAGGTGGGTGGGGAGGGGGTTAAGTGGAGTGGGGAAGGGGTTAAATTGAGGTGGGAAGGGGTTAGAAATTGGGGGTGGGAAGGGTGAAATTGGGGGTGGGAAGGGGTTAAATTGGTGGGTGGGAAGGGTTTAAATTGGTGGAGTGGGAAGGGGTTAAATTGGGGGTGGGGGTGGGAGAAAGGTAACTTGGGGGGGGCAACTTGTGAGCTGAGTGAGGGAATCTACATTTAAGAATTCACTACAAGAAGGTCTAACCTAACCTAACCTAACCTAACCTGGTGTAAAAGGGTGTGGTGTAGCCTAGGAAGGTGTGATGTAGAAGGGTGTGTTGTAGGAGGGATGGGGTGTAGGATGAATGTGGTGTAGGAGGGTGTGGTGTAGATAGTGGTGTAGCTTAGGAGGGTGTGGTGTAGGAGGGTGTGGTGTAGATAGTGGTGTAGCTTAGGAGGGTGTGGTGTAACTTAGGAGGGTGTGGTATAGGAGGGATGTGATGTAGGAGGGTGTAGTATAGGAGGGATGTGGTGTAGGAAGGTGTGGTGTAGGTAGGGGCGGGGGATACAAGGGTAGACGGAGAGTGAGTAATGAGCGGTAGACAGTATACAAAAAGGGGAGATATAGATAGACGGGGTAGACAGAGGATGAGACAGACAGATATAGCCAACCACAAGGCTCAGCTGGCCAGAGATGAGGCACGTGGACCTGCGACGTCACGCGGGGGCGGGACTGGGGCAGGGTTACTGGAGGGGGCAGGGCTAGGGAGGGGCGGGGCTGAGACAGAATCGGAGCAAGTTTGAGGTAGGGCTAAGACTAGACTAGGGAGAGGCTGGGTACGGGTTTGAGGGGGAAATGGGGCTGGGGAGGTGTTGGGATGGGGTAGTGCTGGGATGGGGCTGGCACAATGTTGGGATATGGTTGAGACAGTACGTTGGTGGGGCTGCCGCAGGGTTAAGGAAGAGCGGAGTTGGGGCTGACCTTCCGTGGTTATCAGCCCCCAGTAACGGAGATGTACAGCTGGGGACAAAATTCCTTCAACACTCTTGGCAACATCAAGCATTTACACCCATCAAAAATAGGTATCGCGACCCTTGAGTCAGATAGAAATCAGGAGAGGTGAATACAGACACAGGTGTATGTGAGGGATTGGTGCCTCTGACTACACTGACCAAATATCACGTGATTGAGACTAATGAAATATGACCAATTCTAACATTTGCTTTGAGGTAAACAGTGAATTGGTCTGTAGTGTTTTATTGAATAGTTAGGTTGTTATTGGTGGTATATAGTAGGAAAGGATTGTTTAACACCTTAACAGTACAGTTGCCATATCCCACAGACAGGAAGATGTATTTAAGAGAAAACCAACATGTAGTAAAAGAGGGTGACTGAAGTAATTAAAGAACATGTGGTATTTCTTCTCTACCCTTTAACGAGTTAGATAATATCGAAACATGAATCATTGTCTTGGTTCGTGGGGTTCATTATGGATTCGACTCGTATGTAATCGAAACCAAATTGATATATGGAAGACAGACACAGAAACAAAACATACAAGGAGACTCGTTAAATGATTCGTAACTCTTACATAAGTATCTGGTAAGGAGAATATAGACATACCAGTTGATCATCATACTTAGTGTTTGTCATAATATTTCATCCTGTGTTCCAGAAAATAAAATACAGCAAGGGTCACGATACTTTTTTTGCTGGGTGTATGTGGGCGAGGGGGGGGGGGTGTTGGTGGGTGGTGTATGTGGGTAAGGAAGGCGGGTGGTGATTGCAGGTGGAGGGAGATGAGTGGTGCAGGTGGGTGGTGTATGTGGGTGGAAGGCGACCTACACCACCATAAGGACATTTGCTTCAATCATCACCCGAAGTTCTTGGCTAGCAGTGTCATGTGTATAGTCCTTAAAATAAACACACACACACACACACACACACACAGGCACGCACGTAAGCATGCATGCACCTGCACATACACGCATATATATATATATATATACATACATAGTCACATAGATATGCATGCAAGCTCTCTCTTTGACACACACTCACAATAACTGACAGTGTTACATTCCTATATTACCTTAGAACAAATTAACTAACATCCACGGGGGTGTCTATAGTACCTGGCAGTGTTTTGTACATTATATCAACACTCACATTGTAGCGCTGACTCAGTGGTTAACCTGAGATCTGACACCTGATGTCTATACGTCCTTGACTGTCAGATGCATAAAACACTTAAAATTCTTGGATGATATTCACGTTAGTCTTTGCTGCTCGTTGACCGCCAGTGGTGAGCAGTGGTGGGATGAACGTGTTATGTATTGATAGCGGGTAGGAATTTTTAGTGTGTGTGTGTGTGTGTGTGTGTGTGTGTGTGTGTGTGTGTGTGTGTGTGTGTGTGTGTGTGCCAACAGGACAATAAAGAGTGAAGGTGTTCTTGCAGGTTATGTAATAAGGCCGTGGACACATCCTACACAGGATAGTGTGGCTTGGGACTCGTGCTGGCCTTGCACCTCCACCACGGCCTCGCCTCCACATTATGTTCGGATTTTTTAAGAACAAAAATAAAGACAAAGTCGTTACGAAGGATAAAAACAGTGACTCAGCTAAAGATAAGAAGAAGGACAAGGTGAACAAGGAAGACAAGGACGTGAAGGTCACCATCCGTAAGGGTAAGGAAGATAAACCTTCAAAATCGATCTTCAGAAAGAGTAAATCCATTGAGAGAATCAAGGAGGCGAACGAAGAACCACCTGTAGCAGCCAAGAAGAGCAGGACCCTTGGGGCGCGTGGCTCCGGGGAGTGGCCAGACAGTGGACATGAAGACCCACTGTGCCACAATAACGGGACAGAGGGGGAGGACTCCACACCACCGATACACAGCAGCAGTAGCAGTAGCGAGGGTGTGGCCCGCCCCTCCTCTCCGGTCCCGCCACCAGACCTGTGTCAGGGCGGCCGTGTCAAGGATGAGAAGCCGTCACCCGACCTTAAACCATCAACACACAGTGAACGAGGCTCACGTTTTAAGTACGACTGTCATGAAATAAAAAAATATGGCCAAGATGGTTCGTGGGGTGCGGCGGCGAAACAAGATACCTCTGTGACCGTGAAAGATGGAGATAAGCGGTACTTGCGGAGTGGGAGAGAAGAAAGTAAAGCGACGAGCAGGACAAAACCCGACATACTCCTGACCAAAAGTGAACGAGTGTCTGGTGGTGCCACGCCACTAGTGATGAAGCCGCCCCTTAACCCCAGGATGGTGGCACCCCGAGGACCCCTTGCTAGCTCGCCTCACGCTGTCTCTGGGTTTACTCACGTACTGTCACCAGATGTTACGGCTGTTGAGAAGGATGACAGCCGCTATACGCCTTCTCCAGGTCTGGCGACACCGCCATCGTCGCCTGGACTGCCGTCTGCTCAGGCTGTCCCACCCTACCCGATTGTCACGGGGCCACCTTCACGACCCACCTCTCCTGACGGCCGGGCCTCAATGCTCTCAACTCCTTCCAGCTCAACCTCAAGTCTCTCCAGCTTATCTGCCAGACCCATATCCCCCTCCGGGCGCCGCACACCCCCGGGGCCTCGCATGGGCACTGGTGGCAGACTAACCTCATCCCCGACGCCCGGACGTAAAGCAGTGCGGACAAATATCAAAACCAACCCAGCAGTTGTCTCTCGTCGAGCTGGCTCACGGTCACCCGTCAACCCGTCTCCTTCACCGTCACCATCATCAACCGATACTGTCATCCCCTTTATTGACGGTGACAAGCTCAAAACTCCACCGTCTTCCCCGGACACCGCCAGACATCTCCCCCAGGACCAAGTGTGTCCGAGTGACTCAGGAGTGTCGAGTGATCTCCCTTCACCTCATGTAACCGATGCTGAAGTAAAACAGAGATCTCCTCCTCCTCCCCCAATAGTCCCTGAACCTATAGTATCGCCTCCATTGATAATAGTCAAAACCAAAGCCCCGCTACCTTTAGCGACAGTTAAGCCAAGATTAAGTTCGTCACCGTCGCCACCACCAAAGGGTAATTTGTCCAGTGAAGTAAAACCAGAGACGGGCGGCAAACTGACCCCTAGAAGCGTGTCTCCTACGGCTGGTAAATCTCGGCATTCCATATCGTCCATGCATTCCCTGGAGTCGATACCAGAAAATGACAGCGAAGGACAAACATCTTCAACTGATACTTTGGAGAAAAATCGCAAAGCCAAAGGGACTGTTGGATCAAAGTCGTCCCATCCATTATCGCCTGGCAGAGAGAGTAAGGAGTCGGCCAGCAGCGGGGTCATCAATTTTTCAGCTCGACATTCAGTCCCAGAAGTGTCGTCAGGTGGCCAACATCACGGTGTCGTATCTCATAAGAGATCCTCTTCACTAACGCCAGTCAATGAAGAAAAGCTCTTACAGTGTTCAGCAGCAACCATTGAGTCTTCAGTCAATCCCCAAGTGAATGTGTCGACTACTGCAGGTACCTGCCATAACGGACCTGTTCGTGATGCTTCAGGAAAACTGGATAATAACACCTTGGAATATAACAAAGGCAAAGATATTTCATATAAAAATGAAAAGAAAGACGAAAACCACGATAGGTCGCCGTCGAAGGAGCAAACGGGGGGAGAAATCCTTACGGGGAACTTAAAAAATGCTCGACCTCGGACACCACAATATGGTGTGGTGTCCTCACAAAGATCTTCCTCACAGTCGCCTGTAAAGGATGGTTCCTCCCTCGGTTGTGGTAAAGTGTGTGGAGGAGATAGCGAGAAAGTCGCGGTGTCTTCCTCGCCACCCAACCAGCCAATTGTTGCATCACTGGCAGCAGTCACGGAACTTGGGATAAAGAAAACTGATGTTGGCAAAACAAGAGATAATGTGATGGAGACAGATGAGGCGCGAGGGAATAAGTTTGTACAGTCCAGTGACAGTTTAAAGTCTTCAGCGTCATCTGGCGGTTCTGAAGTAGCCACTCATGTTGTGTTCCGGATTCCACTTCGTCGTTGCTCTCTAACCAATGGTGAAGAGACGGAGAAAAGAGTCTCCGTTGAAATTCTTAAAGAAGAGGAAGGGAAGAGGAGCCGTAAAGAAAAGGTACACTACAAGGAGAGACCGAGGTCAGTATCAACTTCCAGAGAGCTCAGGAGAGAGAAGTCCTCTGAACTGCTTACTAGAAGGCGATTAGCATCCGAAGGTCCTGAGGGTAAGAGTGAAAACAGCGAAACAAAAGATGGAGTGCGGGAAAGAGTTCGTCGTCGGTCATCGTCATCCATACGACGACACCGAAGTCGTGGAGAAGAGACGCACTGTGAAGAGGCGGCCAAGGCTTCCAAAACAAACAGCGATGATAAAAAAGAGGAAGATCTTGCGCCGTGGCGTAGGAGCAGCACTCGTAGTAGATCACGAGTATCGAAATCTTCAGCTGGCAAACAAGGCGCCACAAATGTCGACGAGACCAGTGACCAGAGTTCTACCGGCTATGACGCGGACCATGTCACAGACTCGTCAGACCACCACATGACGAGGTCAGTGAGCAAAGGAAGTAGAACGCGTGGAATTCAGGAAAAATCGAGCCCAGACATTGCTGGAAATGACGAGGAGAACCACTTACCTGCTACCTCAGCACTGTCCAAAGTAACCGCTCCGCCTCGCCAAAGATCCAAGTCACGAGGAGCTGAGCGGAGGATGACAAGATCAGCGACAATAAGTGAGATCAGGCGAGCCAGGGACATCGACACCAAACCAGTGTCTGCAGAGAGGGACTCAGAACCTAGACGACGAGCCCAGTCATCATCCAGAGTTCCTGACACCTCACGACACACGCGAGACGCAGACACATGTGGGACACCGCGCAGACCTGTGGAAGATGATGCTGCTGGTGTTCACAGACCTCCTAGGAGGAGATCCTTGTCCACCAAGAGGAGGAGCTCGGGCAGCCTGCGGGCGGAGAGAGAAGATATTCTCAGGCCGGATGTTACGAGGTCAAGGCCAAGTGAGAGAGTAATGGGTGTCATTAAGTCAACGAGAAGTAGAAAGGAAGAAAATGGGGACAA
Source organism: Homarus americanus (assembly GCF_018991925.1). Lineage (NCBI taxonomy): Eukaryota > Metazoa > Arthropoda > Malacostraca > Decapoda > Nephropidae > Homarus > Homarus americanus. The sequence continues at coordinate 3,581,011 of NW_024712913.1, forward strand.
CGTTAGGTCAAGTTCTCTTCAATTGGAGGACAACAATACTGCGAACAAGGAAATAGATAACAAGGAAACTAACAAGGAAAGCGAGACGAACACCAAGACTGAAATGGATGACTGTAATACAAAAGACGTTGACAACACCAAAGATATAATACACATCAGTGGTAACTCAGCTGAAGCTCAGGTAACGAACGATTGCTCAGTTAGGTTACGACAAAACAACCCCCACGACGAGAACACAGCAGGAAGCGAGGAGACTGCCAAGAGAAATCCTCCAGAAAACACTGAGAAAGACAGCACCAACCTGACCAGCAAGAACGTAAGGAGAAGATCGGTTCAGTTACAGACGCAAGCGATTCGTTCCGTCTCGCAGCAGTGCCAGACAGACCTACAGGACGAAGAAACACGACTCCAGCAGGAAGAACTCGACCGCATCAGGTAAAGTATTGAACACACTCACACGCACATCATCCTCTACACCAGGAATATTGTGGTGAAGTTTGGTAATGTTATCTACTATTCATTTTAATATTAATCCCAATCCATTCTGCTCAAGGAGGCACAGTTGTACAGATTCACATAGATATAATAAAAGCTTGACCAATTAATAAATAGATGAATAATGAGGTAAATGATAAAAGCTGTAAATAGTCCATAAAACATCCAGGTTACAATGCTTACAATATGACCAACGTGTTTTCAATCATTTTTTTCTCTGAATATATGCCGCTGCTTTGACAACTGATGGGACAGTGTTACCAATTAATAATAATACCCTGTAATTAATGAGTTATTTATAGCCTCGACTCCCACTCTTATAACATAGTGTTTGTTTAAGGCCGTAAACGTTTTCACTCCACTATGTATCTAACCTAACCTAACCTAACCTAACCTAACCTAACCTAACCTAGCCTAACCTAACCTCACTCTTGGTTTTTTATCATAAATTAATACTTTCGGTCTATAATTTGTTACACAATTATATGACTCAAGGTTATGTTACACGCGATAAATTGATAGCGATATTATGAGAGCTGTGTATAATTAAGCATGAATAATGTATAGATACTAATGAGTCAGGTATATTGGTCTTGTATATCTGAATAGGTGAACCAGTACAGACAATTATGTATGTTAATTATTTATCCTTTGAGGTCATTTAAGTTAGGTAATAATTGATATCTTAACTATTACAATGCGATTATTAGATATAATTATTTTACACCTGTAATGTTATCGTTTTGTGTAATGTTAGGGATGACTCGGAGCTGCATTTAGTAAGGATAACCTAACCTAACCTAACCTAACCATAAATATACTTCATTAACATATTATCAAATGCAATTAGGTTAAACATTTTGTGTCAATATTTAAGACATCAAAGTATAAATATTTTGTGTTAGGTCCAAGTTTTTTCTTACGAATTCGTGTATTAGTTAGTGAAGCAGTCTTACCTCTTGACTTATATGTTGCGTCTTCACTGAGTCCTCTAACACTTTGCGTCCACTCACCATCGCCCACTCACCATCGCCCACTGACCAGGCGTCCACTCACCAGGCGTCCACTCACCATCGCCCACTGACCAGGCGTCCGAGTCCCTCCCACAATACCTCACGAGTAACATGACGTCAGTAGTTCTCAGGACTTGCAATATCGACAACGTTACAAGTGTTATCAATTATTCCTGTGAAGTTCAGCTTTTGTTGTACACTGTTATCAATTCCCTTCCCATCTCCAAACTTTCTAGCTAAGCGTCGTAGGATTAAAGTTATTGAGAGTTTATTTTGTTTGTCAATATAATAGCAATTTCACACCCACCTGTTTATTTAAAGCTTGGACATTATATTCACATAACGTTTGATAAAAGAACTGGAACAGGGCGGGAAGGTTCACTCGCTTACCACAATGCAGATATAATATTGTGTGGTACTGGAAACTGGAGTACTTGTGTGGTAGAGGTTGTTGCTCTGACGGTGGTGTGGTAGAGTTTGTTACCCTGGCGGTGGTGTGGTGGAAGTTGTTGCTTTGACAGTGGTGTAGTGGGTGGTGTGGTGGGTGGTGGGTGGTGGGTGGTGTGGTAAGTGATGGGGCTCGGTGTGTAAATTTTGACGGTCATCAGATAGTTATAACACCACTTCATAACTGATGGAATAGGAAACATTAATATTGGATAAATTTGACTGTTGTCGTGCTATGTCCTGTACACATGTGCTTATTGTGCAAGGTGTGTGTGTGTGTGTGTGTGTGTGTGTGTGTGTGTGTGTGTGTGTGTGTGTGTGTGTGTGTGTGTGTGTGTGTGTGTGTTGACGATCGCATATACTGGTCACGTCACATATTTGACTCTTGTTATAATGTTTACATGAAATCCAGTTCCCTTCCTCAAATGGTCCATATATAACAGTGTCCAGGTGGTACCTCCTACACACTTCACTAACTCTATACAGGACTCAACTGGAATTAATTCACAGGTGTCTTTACTGTTGACTTTATTCTCATTTGTCATAGTGATATAATAAGTATAGGAAAGAAAACTAATTGAGGATTTTTTATGACATCAGTGGCACTCCCAGGCCATGAAGAACCCAGTAGAGGCATTGAGAGGGCCACATGTGTGTGCCTGGTTAACGAGAGCCTCACTGTAACATCTTAAATAACTAGACATTTATAACACTCAGGCACTGAAGGACCAACATCGTAAATTATAACCAAAAGATTAATAAGAGAAGTGGACAAAACATGTAATGAAAATGAGGAATGAGAGAGAGAATGATAACAAGGGGAGAGTGACAGGGAAAGAGTAGTGTGTTGTCAGAGATACAGTCTTGTGTTTACGTTAGGGTGGGTGTGTGAGACGTTACCACCTGGTCTTAAGAGGAGAAGCTGAGTTTTCCAGGTCCTTCCAACTCCAGATCTCGCGTATCATCCAGAGCAACGGGGGAGTTATTATATAAGGAATTGATCTTTATAATGAATATAATAACAGTTTCTGTAGTTCCAGTGCAACGAATCTTATATGAACGTTAGACTCAGTTTATATATCAGGGAATGTATAATTTAACTCAGAACCATTTGTAATACGTGAGAAAATATTTACATCCTATGTTGTTGTATTCTGGAGCGACGAAGACTTTTATTTTATAGACAGAGGAGAGTTCTTATGTCTGGTTGAACTAGCCATATTAGACAGGGTTATATATAATTTTCCTCTGGTGTTGGATATAATTATTAAGATTATATGTATCGTTATAATTCCTACAATATATGATTTTGTAGTGGTATAAGTTACGGTATTATGGTTCACTGTACACTAAGGTCAAATGGTTGACTTTACTTTAGCTGTACATTTAATAATAATAATACTAATACTAATAATAATAATAATAATAGTAGTAATAATAATAATAATAATAATAATAATAATAATAATAATAATAATAATAATAATAATAATAAGGAAAAACATTGAAGCCTGAAATAAAAGTATAGTGTTTAGTGGTAGTTAGGGGTGTAGACAGTTTGTGGTGGAGACAGGTAGGAGGGGGTGTGAACAGTGTTGTGGTGAGACAGGTAGGAGGGTGTAGACAGTGTTGTGGTGGGACAGGTGGGAGGGGGGTATGAACAGTGTTGTGGTTAGACAGGTAGGTAGGGGTGTAGACAGTGTTGTGGTGGAACCAGGTAGGGTGGGGTGTGAACAGTGTTGTGGTGAGACAGGTAGGTAGGGGTGTAGACAGTGTTGTGGGTGAGACAGGTGGGTGTGGTGTGTGGTGAGACAGGTGAGGAGGTGTGGACAGTGTTGGACAGTGGGTAGGTAGGGGTGTGAACAGTGTTGAGACAGGTAGGTAGGGTGTAGACAGTGTTGTGGTGAGACAGGTGGGAGGGGTGTAGACAGTTGTGGTGAGACAGGTAGGAGGGGGTGTAGACAGTGTAGACAGCGAATAATATTAAGATAAGTAACTAAACCTACATAAATTAAGTCGCCATTTTGTATCCCTACAGAAAGGAGTTGGCGGCGCAGGAGGAGAGATACCAGAAACAAGTGGACCAGTTAACGATCTCTCTGGCGGAGAAACAACAGGAAGTGGCCAACCTGACGCAGACCATCGAGACACTCAAGGGCGCGAAGGAGACACTCGAGGAACTCCAAGAGAAACTGTCACTCCTGCAGCAAGATGTGAGGGATCGGTCTGCTCAGATGGACTGTAAGTGTTGATGCCATAACCTTGTGTCACTCACTATAAACCCTCGTCACTCACTATAGCCCCTCGTCAATTATAGCCCCTCGTCACTCACTATAACCCCTTGTCACTCACTCTGTTTATCACGACCCTTTCTCTTTATCTTTGTTTTCTCTTGGAACTATTTTATTCCCTCCACCTGTATTGACCTTCTTCACTAACTCCTATGTTATTTTTCTAGACATTTTCTCTACTCTCAGACTCTAACTAATATATTGTTATTGTTATTGTAGTTGTTTGTGGTTGTTGTAGTGGTGGTGGTGTTTTTTTTTGCTCCTAAGTGGTGGTAAGAGAGCCATGTTGAAGCATCACCTGTCACTGTGCTGCACCACTAGAGGTAAGCCGCCACACAACTGATGGCTCACATATTTTCCGACAGTCTGTGGCTCGAAGCTATCTCTCAATATCTCAAGGTTCCTCTTTTACAGTTTTCAGTTAGTTTCTTCCGGTGCCTCCGTTTCTGTTCATCCTAACCTCACCTCACCCCCTCACCCCCCACACCTCTCACCCCTCACCCCCCCACCTCACCTCACCCCACCTCCACCCTCACCCCACCTCACCCACACCTCCCCCCACACCCACCTCACCCACCTCACCTCACCCCCTCACCTCCCCCCCACCTCCCCTCCTCACCCCCTCCCACATCCCCCACCTCACCCCACACCTCACCCCACACCTCACCCCACCTCCCCATCTCACCCCCACCCCCACACCTCACCCCCTCCACCTCACCCCCACCTCCACCCCACACCTCCCACCCCCCACCCCACCTCACCCCACCCCCTCACCCCCACCCCCCACACCTCACCTCACCTCACCCCTCACCCCACACCCCCCCCCACCCCCACCCCCACCCCCCCTCCACCACACCCCCCTCCCACCCCACCTCACCTCACCCCACCCCCCTCCCTCACCCCCACCTCACCCCCTCACCCCCACACCTCACCCCATCTCACCCCACCCCTCACCCCACCCCTCCCCCCACACACCTCACCTCAACTACTTAAACAAATTTAACTTTCAATCTTGAACGTGTTTCATTTATCGTATATGTTGTTAGACCGTTCCTGTTCCCCTGTTTATTGTTTTACAGCAGCTGACTGTTTCAACCCCTAGTTTACACACACACACACTGTTTAATCTCTCATGTTACCTTGGTTACAGCTCGAAACCGTGTATAATGACTGTTTTAATTTATTCTCATAGTTTGTCATCACGTTCGTATTAAGTGACAGTTAACAGTCTATTTTATATGTATTAAATAGCACAAAGGAGAGAGATAATTTTGTTGAGTGCAATGCCCCATCGGTCGTCTCCCCTCCGCCTCTCCTCTCACCCCTTCCCCCCCTCCGCCCCCCCTCTCTCCTCTCACCCCTTCCCCTCCTCCGCCCCCTCGTATACCTGTTATTTCAGTGGGGGTGGCAGGTGACCCTAGCACCTCGCTCGACACATTCCCTACTACTCCGGAAAGCTGAGAGATTATACCTAACTTTTTGAGCAAATCCTCCACCTCTCCTGAAGGATTATGGTTTCAATGTTACCGACTACTTATGGGGCAATATTAGAATTATGGAGAGGAAGAGACAGAGAGACAATGACAAACAGAAAAGCAAAAAAAAAAAAAAAAAAAGCAGATATAAAAGATAAAGAAAGAATTAAGTCATAGGTTTTAAATACCACGGGAGAAACAACACAGGTGGATTTATTTGTCATGGTGATTGGCCTATACATCCCCACGCCACACAGACATACCACATAACACACACGAAGACAACAAAGTGTTAGATCAATTAACAAAAAAAAAATGGGGATAAACTCAATACCTAAACAGAAAGTATATATATATGTTTGGAGGAATGTGACAGAGACAGACAGATAACACACAATACTTCCAGCGAGAGACAGACAGACAGACAGACACACACACACACACACACACACACACACACACACACACACACACACACACACACACACACACACACACACACACACACACACACACACACACACACACACACACACATAAATGTGTCCTGAAGCGCTGTCGTTAACACAACAAGACGTTCTCATTACATTCCTCAGTGTACATCTGGTGGCCGATATTGTCATCCTTTACGAGAGCATTCATTTATCTCTCTCTCTCTCTCTTCTCTCTTCTCTCCAACCCACTAACCCCCGAGAGAGTTCGATTACCTCCCTACTTCACTTACCTCACTTACTCACTCCTCCTTACTTCACTTACCTCACTTACTTCACTTACTTCACTTAACCTCGGCCACTGTCTGCCTTGGTACTCTACTGCCAGGTGGATAATTTAGTTACCTGAGAGTCAATACGAACCACCTCTACCTTATCTGTAATTGGGCGGTTCATCCTGTTGTACAGTACATAGGTGTTGGGACAGGTATAGGGACAGGTGTAGCATGGATGAAGGGACAGGTGTAGGATGGATGAAGGGACAGGTGTAGCATGGATGAAGGGATAGGTGTAGGATGGATGAAGGAGGTAGCATGGATGAAGGGACAGGTGTAGCATGGATGAAGGGACAGGTGTAGCATGGATGAAGGAACAGGTGTTGGATGGATGAAGGGACAGGTGTAGCATAGATGAAGGAACAGGTGTAGCATGGACGAAGGAACAAGTGTAGGATGGATGAATGGACAGGTGTGTGGATGAAGGGACAGGTGTGGCATGGATGAAGGAACAGGTGTAGCATGGATGAAGGAACGATGAAGGGACAGGTGTAGCATGGATGAAGGGACAGGTGTAGAATGGATGAAGCAACAGGTGTAGAATGGATGAACGGACAGGTGTAGCATGGTTGAAAGGGCAGGTGTTAATTATATGGGACTTAAATAAAATAAAACTGAACTTACTATGGTTACACTTAGTATGTATGTACCTGGGTGGAGTGTGAGGAGGGAGTGTACTGTAATGTGGTGCGTTTGTGGCTGCCTGGCCTCCAGCGAGAAACTCTACGGGATCGACACGCCACATTTCATTTACTTTCGCCTTCTATAAACAGCCCAAACACCTCTGTGATGTGGTGACCTTTTTATAAATGATATATTTTTGGTAATGATTAAGATAATAATAAATTTCAAAATAAAATATCTTCCAAAGGCTTGTATGCTATTATTTATTAATGTTTTTTTTATTCAGATTTCATATTTTGTTTTACATTTTCTTCAGGATTTATTATTCAAATTATTGTCACTTATGTAAACTGAAATAATAAAACTTAATTATTAAAGAAAATTACAAGTCAATGGAAGAGATTTCTTTGTTTTATCTCAAACAGTAGAAGATATATATTAAATTACTTTGGGGTATATTAATTGATCTTTAGACTAATAACACCACACCTGGACGTTACACACAGCCAGCCACCTTGAAGTCATTACCTCACGTGAGTCTCTTCCGCTTCTCACCTGCTGCTGATGTTCTCTTGCGATACCTTAATTTATTTTAATAATTTTTAGGCTGAGTTTTTCTTTTTTTCATCATTTACGAAGGTTTTTATATATTAGATTTTATTGAAACCTCATTCAGTGTTTTTTTTTTTGACTGACTGTAAACAGGACTTTAAGCTGAGGTGCAATTTGAGGTCATTAGGTCATTCTTGTATCGTACCTGAGATTTTATCAGGTGGGCGGTGTGGGGGCGGGTGTGGTAAGTGGGGGTTTGGGGGAGTGTGTGTGTGGGACCAGGGAAATTTTTATTATTCTGTGACATAGTTTGTTCGACTCTCAACTCTCCTCCTCCGCCTACTCTTCTTCCTCCTCCTCCTCTCCTCCTCCTCCTCCTCCTCCTCCCTCCTCCTCCTCCTCCTCCTCCTCCTCCTCTCCTCCTCCTCCTTGTCATACTTCTCTTTATTTTTATCTTCCTCCTCCATTTCCCTCTGCACCTTCTCTACTCTTCGTCCTTCCCCTGATCGTGTTAGTGCTTCTCCTCCTTTTATTCTTCCTGATACTCCTCCTCTTCCTCCTCCTTGCTTCCTCTACCGCTGCTTCACCACCAGTCCCGGCTCTTTCATTAACAATACAGGTTTTATATTGCCACCCTGGCCATCACAGGGTGGCCATCTGAGGGTGGCCATCACTGTGAGGTGCCATCATCATCACTGAGGGTGGCCATCATCATCACTGAGGGTGGCCATCATCATCACTGAGGGCCCATCATCATCACTGAGGGTGGCCATCATCATCAGGGGTGGCCATCATCACTGTGAGGGTGACCATCATCATCAATAAGTGGGCATCATCATCACTGAGGGTGCATCATCACTGTGAGGGTGACATCATCATCAATAAGGTGCATCATCATCACTGAGGTGCATCATCACTGTGAGGGTGACCATCATCATCTAGGGTGGTCATCATCCTGGGGTGGCATCATCACTGTGAGTGTATCATATCACTGACGGTAGCCACATCATCACTGAGGTGCCCATCATCACTGTGAGGGTGGCCATCATCATCACTGTGAGGGTGGCCATCATCATCAATAAGGGTGGCCATCATCATCACTGAGGGTGGCCATCATCACTGTGAGGGTGGCCATCATCATCACTGAGGGTGACGGTGGCCATCATCATCACTGAGGGTGGCCATCATCACTGTGAGGGTGACCATCATCATCAATAAGGGTGGCCATCATCATCACTGAGGGTGGCCATCATCACTGTGAGGGTGGCCATCATCACTGTGACTGTGGCCATCATCATCCAGGGTGCCCATCATCACTGTGACTGTGGCCATCATCATCATCACTGGGTGAGCCATCATCATTGCCAGCACCACAACACAGCTGCGCCTCGTATGTCTCACTGAGTCTACAAGAAACACTGGGAGCGTCTACTGTGGTGATGTATGGTGGCAAATGCTGTTTTTTAGTTGTAGTGTATCCCTGACACCACCACCACCACCCCTCACCACAGTCCTCGCTCGCTCTCGGCTCTTGGATGATATCTTACCTGAAGGGGTTGTGGTGTATTCGTGTTGTTACATGCGGGATTGTGTACACGATCTGTCGATTAATTTAACTTAACAAAATGTTTTTAGTTGTAAGTAAAATTAGACTTTAAAGGAGTCATCATATTTCCTCTTCCGCCTTAGAGCTAAGTAAGTCGCCCATTATATATGTAACAGAAAACGGGTGGTAGATAATGACGCAACAGGTTACGTCATGGGGTATCCCAGATAGAGGTAGGGCGGGGCCGCACCCACTGCCAAGGTTCAAGTCCTGGCTATAATTACACCTCTTATCCACTGTTCTAAGCAACAATCTTATATTGTTGTGAGATGTTCTACTGTACAGCAGGGTGGAGTTGTTGTCACATTTATACACATCAAAGCAGATAGAGAAACAGGAGATGAATAAAACAAATGAGACTCGTCAGCCTTGAAATCAGAAAGTCTGTTCTTCTGTTAATTTCATTTTTCGTACCACATGATATATGTCGTCAGTCACAAGGTTGGTGCGTCACTGGAAGCTTTAGTGAGCCGCAGTTCTCGCTTTCCGCTGTGGGTGTGTTGGCAAGGTGGGCTTCGTGGGGCGCCGCGCTCCATCACCAGCACCATCAGCAGCAGCAGCAGGAAGGGCGACACAGGGAGAGAGGTGGTGCCAGGGCCTCAGTATAACACCCTCACCCAGGGAGGCCGCCGCCACCTGCATTACGGGATACCTTCGTTACCCTACCCCTCAGCGTCACCACCTGACCAGCGTCACCATCTGGCTAGCGTCACCACCTGGCCAGCGTCACCACCTGGCCAGCGTCACCACCTACCGCCCACCTACACCTATACCGTCACCTTCTGTCTCCACCAGTGGCAACCTGCCATCACCGTCCACCTCCAACCAGTATCTGCCGCCCTTTAAATTCACCACCAGTATAACCTACTACCACAACAACCTGCACCACCACAACCACTGTACATGGAGTTGTACCTCAGAACGCACAAGAAACACATTCTCGTTATTACCATTTTTTGTGGTTGTTAATTATCTCGCCTCGTATACATCAAACAAAACAACTCTGAAGTGATAGTTATAGAGGCCATGTGATGATAATATGTTCTACTATGATAGGAATCTACTTTCATAAACGAATACCTATTAACGATGTGTCGGCCCAAATCCCTGTGAAAAAGTTGTGTTCCTTTGAATATGAAGACCAAGGTATGTGAAGGAAGCGTAAATAAGCGACACAGTAAGAATGAAACAATGTCTAGCTCACTGGAAAGCACCTTGACTGTACAGGTATTAGTGGATTAATTAACTTCCGGTGTGAGAACTCTTCCTCTCGTGTGGCAAGATGCAGGTGCAGGAAGGTGTGTATTTGTGTGAAGTTTTCTGTTTTTTTCACTAAATTCATATTGACTGTGTAAAGTGTTGCAATAGTTGCTTTGAGATGGTAGTCAGCAGTAGGGTGGAGAAGATGGAGGTGAAGCGGGTGGAGAAGAGGGAGGTGAAGCGGGTGGAGAAGAGGGAGGTGAAGCGGGTGGAGAGGAGGGAGGTGAAGCGGGTGGAGAGGAGGGAGGTGAAGCGGGTGGAGAGGAGGGAGGTGAAGCGGGTGGAGAGGAGGGAGGTGAAGCGGGTGGAGAAGAGGGAGGGAGGGCGGGGTGGAGAGGAAGGGGAGGTGAAGTGGGTGGAGAGGAGGAGGTGAAGGGGTGGAGAAGACGGAGGTGAAGCGGGGTGGAGAAGAGGGAGGTGAAGGGTGGAGAGGAGGGAGGGGTGAAGGGTGGAGAGGAGGAAGAAGTGGGTGGAGAGGAGAGGCAGGTGAAGTGGGTGGAGAGAATGGGAGGGGAAGGGTGGAGAAGATGGAGGTGCAAGGGTGGAGAGGAGGAAGCAAAGTGGTGGAGAGGAGGGGAGGCGAAGTGGGTGGAGAGGAAGGAGGAAGTGGGTGGAGAAGAGGGAGGTGAAGCGGGTGGAGAAGAGGGAGATGAAGCGGGTGGAGAAGGGAGGGGAAGGGTGAGAGGAAGGAGGTGAAGGGGTGGAGAGGAGGGCAAAGGTGGGAAGTGGGAGAGGAGGCAGGTGAAGTGGGTGAGAGGAAGGAGGTAAGGGTAAGATGGAGGAAGGGGTGAGAGGAGGGAAGTGGTAAAGCGAGAGGAGGAGGTGAAGGGGTGGAGAAGAGGGAGGTGAAGGGTGGAGAAGACGAGGTGAAGGGTAGAGAAGAGGAAGCGGTGGAGAAGAGGGGAGGTGGAAGGGTGGAGAGGAAGGAGGCAGGAAGGGTGGAGAGGAGGAGAAGGGGAGAAGACGGAGGTGAAGGGTGGAGAAGAGGGGAGGTGAAGGGGTGGAGAGGAGGGAAGCAAAGGGTGGAGAGGAGGTGAAGGGTGGAGAAGAGGTAGGGTGAAGCGTATGGAGAAGACGGAGGTGAAGGGTGGAGAAGAGGGAGGTGAAGGGTGGAGAGGAGGAGGAAGTGGTGGAGGAGGAGGAAGTAAAGTGGTGGAGAGGAGCAGGTGGGCGGGTGGAGGAGGAAGGAGGCAGCGGGGTGGAGAAGAGGGAGGTGAAGCGGGTGGAGAAGAGGGAGGTGAAGCGGGTGGAGAGGAGGGAGGTGAAGCGGGTGGAGAGGAGGGAGGTGAAGCGGGTGGAGAGGAGGGAGGTGAAGCGGGTGGAGAAGAGGGAGGTGAAGCGGGTGGAGAAGAGGGAGGTGAAGCGGGCAGATAAGAGGGAAGGGAAGCGTCAGGTGTACACTGTGTTGATCACTTAATTAACCTGTTTACCTCCAGAATTTGTGATGAACACCGTCGATGGGTTGTGTTCTCCTGGTCGTGGTTATTTTGGTGATGTTCAGTGTTTACTTCTCCCTCATCACCATTACCACCATCACCATAACTATTATCATCACCACCACCACCACAACGCTCATCACCACCACCACCACAACGCCCATCACCATCACCACCATCACCACCAGTCAAAACTTCTTTTATAACACCTTTTTAAAATTGCAAGGAATGGTGACCTTCAAACAACAACAACAATTGCAACAACAACAACAACAACAACTACAACAACAACAACTACAACAACAATAACAACTCAGTAGAGGGTGATGCATGTGACAGTATTTGTATTTCATTATTCAAGTCGCCGTCATCAATAACCAGTTTATTTATTTAGAGTGTAGTAAAGTCTGAAGGATGAATGGTAGTTATAACTTCTCGAGAGTCTGAACATCTGATACTGTTTCGTTCATTGTTTCGTTCCGTTGAGTGTTTTGTTCGGATTTTTGTTCGGTGTTTCGTTCGGGGGTTCGTTTGGGGGTTCGTTCGGTGTTTCTTTCGGTGTTTCGTTCAGTGTTTCGTTCAGTGTTTTGTTTATTGTTTCAGTACTGGATAACCTCTTTAAGGGGTCGTGCCCGGGGCAAAAGACAACATGCCACTGTCTCTCTCTGTGTTTGAGAGAGAGAGAGAGAGAGAGAGAGAGAGGTTACTGAAAAGACGTTTATAAGGTGTCTTGAGCATAAAGTCTTCGCTATGCCAGCTTTTAAAACCCTTACATAACCACTTTAAACGGATGTAGTGTACATGTTTCCCTCCCACACTTTAAGGATATCCGATAGGGCGAGAATAGCGTAGGTACATTTGGCAGCAGCGTGAGGAATATAGGAATATACACTTCCACTATAGGGCCTAACACACACACACACACACACACACACTCACTGACTCACACACCTCTAGTCCTCTACCCAAGAATCCAACTCCTGCCAACACAAGTTCCTCCTCGGGCGACTTTACACAGAAGACCTCCACGCGCATCTCAGCCTAGACGCCCCTGATCATAAAGACCTTGAATGGGGGAAAGTGGAGAGGCGATGCTTACACAAGGCAGCAGGCAGGCGAGGGGTCCCGGGTGGGCTGTATAAGCTACCCTTCGTTTGGTAGTGATGTGGGGGGGGAGGATGAGGTGGGAGGATGAGGCGGGAGGATGAGGTTCTCCACGGCAAGTAATAAGGTTATTTTGGTCGCCTTATACCCTGACCGTGGAGCCTTATATGGGCCTAGATTCCCAGGTAACTTCACGGGGATTTTCTTCCTCTCTGCCTCATTCAAAGATGATCTGCTGTTATATGTGTGTTATTACTCAGGCCGGCAGGGAAGCGGGACTATGGCTTACATTATGTCCGTCTACCTGTGAATCTCCGCATCTCCAGGATAGGAAGAGGTACAGAGTTCATACTTGACCTAACATATTGACAATATCAACCCCAAGAACAACTATATAATGAGGCTCTAAATGTCAATGGTCTGGTTCGTCATTTTAAACACATATCACTACGTTAACATTCAGCTGTTGATAGATTTTCGACACCCCTGACCAGCAAAAATTATATAAACTAAGGATTCACATAAAGCTTCAGTACTACGGAGTTTGTATCGTGAAACAAGAAAGTGACCACTGAAGGCTTTTATTACTTTCATGGTCGTGGTTAATGGTGTGTGTAAGACGTGCCAGAAGCTTGATGACTTAATTGAGGAGTTAGGATGTTTTCTGCCGTGTTGGTGAGATTGTGTGGCTGCCTGGCCTCTCTCTCTCCCGCCTCATACACAGACCAAAACAAAAGCTCTTGAGTAATGAAGTAAATTAGACTTAACCAAACCTCAAATATTTAATGTATACAGTGAAAACCTCTGTATAACGCACTTATTTATATTTAATCCGTTATATGGGGATTTCACATCTAATGGATCCTCGATATAACGGAATTTCCTCTCTATATAGTCCGTTAAATAGAGTTTTCACTGGATAAAGAATGATATATAAAATACGGTAATATACAGAAATAATAGTTGTCTTTATACAGTAGTTCTTGTCCAAATTTTGGGAATTAAGATATTTTTATTTGTTCTCACATTTTGGCCCGGAAGATGGACTTATCGTATATAGTTGTTTAATTAGGAGGGGCGTGATAATTGTTTGTTTTTTAGAATTAAGTCTCATTCGTGTTTAAAATAACTACACACTTGCCTGGATTTTTTTATTTTATTTTAACTTTCAGTGTCTCCGTTTTTATCTAGATACTTTTCCCGGCATAGTGTGTGTGTACATTTGTTGCTTCTGATTCTATATGCACGGTGTGACTCCACTACACCCTACTATCATATGGGTTACCGCAAAATTCCAACGCATTTGGTTCGGTGCAAAAAGTTACCAATAACCTGCCGACACTAGCCCAGTACGACGGACGATAAAAGTGACGGGGGGGGTGGTGGCGATAAGGTCGAGGCAGAGGTAGGAGAACATCAGAGGAGCGTCCGTAGGTGGGTGTGTGGGTTACCTGTGTTTTGCCTCCACCACCAAGTGTTGGGTTCTCAGGTCACGCCGCCACCATAAACCTCCATTTTACGGGGTTGACTTTTATACGCTGTTTTGGGGACAGTTCACGCACGCTGAAAAACACTCTTTTTGCATCCGTTTTACTGATTTTTTTCACGATAATCAATAGTAAAAACTTCACTGGTCTAAGTTAGGGATTTTTTTTTGTAGGTTAGGTCAGGTCAGGTCAGGTTAGGTCAGGTCAGGTTAGGTTAGGTTTGTGTTTTTTAGATTTGGATAATTATATTTATATGAATTTGTGGTCGTCTAGCGGAAGGAGGAACAGCATGTAATATAAACACAAATAAGTCTTAAGTTAGACAAGTGTTAAGGAAGCACTTTAAGTTTTACCTGTGCGTTAAGGGAGCACTTTAAATTTTACCTGTGCTAATTAATTATGAGTGTCTTCATTAGTGGTGCCAACGTTACTCCAAGGTTGTGTTACCTGTGTCGGAGAAGCTTCTTGTGGTGAAAACATTAAGTCCTGGTACCTCTCGCCCCGTACATGTACATCAGTTTTACACCACCACCAGTCAACACCTCTGTATATACCAGTCTAACACCTACACCACTAGTCATCACCTCTGTGTACACCAGTCTGACACCTACACCACCAGTCATCACCTCTGTGTACACCAGTCTGACACCACCTCCACCAGTTATCTCCTCTGCGTACACCAGTCTGATACCTACACCACCAGTCATCACCTCTGTGTACACCAGTCTGACACCACCTTCACCTGTTATCTCCTCTGTGTACACCAGTCTGACACCTACACCACCAGTCATCACCTCTGTACCAGTCTGACCCACCTCCACCTGTAATCTCCTCTGTGTACACCAGTCTGACACCTACACCACTAGTCATCACCTCAGTGTACACCAGTCTGACACCATCCTCACCTTCTCACTCTGTGTACACCAGTCTGACACCTACACCACCAGTCATCACCTCTGTGTACACCAGTCTGACACCTACACCACCAGTCATCACCTCAGTGTACACCAGTCTGACACCTACACCACCAGTCATCACCTCAGTGTACACCAGTCTGACACCTACACCACCAGTCATCACCTCTGTGTACACCATCATAGATATGAATAAAAAATTTAACTCAAGGCTGTACCATAACACATAATAAATGACTTAGTGTTTGTACAGTCACTCAAAAAAACTATCTCTACTTGGGGTGGCTGTCGAATGAACACACTCCTGACAGGCACGGCTATTAGGGGTCACCTAATTAAATGCCTTGTCAACTCATTAACAATCAGATAATCTCATTACGGGCCTAATACCTCTCAGCCTCACCAAACGCTCTCCTGTGGACTCAATAAGTGAGTTTGCAACTTGATGAACTGATCTTCATTGAATTATCTGTGTAATTAGCAAATGAAACCAAGTCATTATGTTCATCAAATCTTACGGTCACATTACGTGATGAATCTCGTTCATTATAGCAATTACTTGTTGGACGAGATCATTTAACGTCTGAAAAGTGGATGGCAGTTACCAGGGTGAGGGAGGCAGGGTGAGGGAGGCACAAAGACGTACATAAATCTTACATGAAGAATAACACAAACTAGGTGAGACACACACAAGACTGACAACACACGCACCATGTGTAGTCAAAACCTCCTGCGACGAATGAAAAACTTGCCCAAATCTCCCGAATAAGTGATGCAGCAGACAAACCACACATAGGGGGCAAAACAAGGTGTTGTATAAAAGAATTTTTTTTAATTAATTTGTGTTCAGGGCGCCAGGTGACACCTTGGGAGGTATAAAGGCACATAACACCACAACCACATTTCACCAGCGTCTTCCACAGGTCTTAGAAGGTGAGCGTCTGCAGTACTTATTACACCCCGCTAAGTGATATAATTGCCTATGTGGTCACTAGAGGCAGTCAACCTAACACAAGGAAGTGAGATACCATATTCACAGCGACTCATTACATCACCACCACAACATTCCATCGGGTATCCAATTTCCCTTTATGAAAATCGCAAGTCGAGTTCTTTCCTGGTGTCATCCTCAAGGCTCGTAAAGTCTCACGTCGGGTTTTGCAACATTCATGACCTGGGAGGTACTCAAGGTGCAGCTGTGACGCGTCTCCTAGTGGGCCACTCACCAGGGGAAGTAACAGGGAAATAAAGAACAGAAGACATGTAGTGTTTTCCATCTTGTTAATATTGGTGATAGGAAGGAGCGTGTGTGAGGCAAGACAGGGACGCAAGCTAGAGATTATGGTGAGGGAATAGGGAGCACCATGAGACTTTTATGGTGAGGCTAGGAAGAAAATGTACACACACACACACACACACACACACACACACACACACACACACACACACACACACAGTAAAACTTCAAGACAGGCTGCCAGACTTAAGAGCCAACAACAGCGTGATGACCAGACCTGTATAAACATTGGCTTCCTGTTAAAGACTTTGCTGGGACAACCCATAATCATCTTCCACACCTCTCGCCTTCAAGCCTCTTCCAGTCCCCTCCACACACCTCCCACCCTATTCCTTCCTCTTCCATCCTCTCTCTCCACTTATCCCCCACCCTACACACACCATCCACTCCCTATCTCCCTTCACTTACTCATCCAGAATTCTTCCCTTTTCGTGTCTTTGTGGGCAGCAACACTCTCCACCGCCTTCACCCTCCCTACCACTCACCCCTCACTATCAAACCCCTCACTTCTCACCATCAAACCCCTTCCTCCTCACCATCAAACTCCTCACTTCTCACTACCTTTGTTAATACCTCTGGCAATGTTCCATATTCTCTGTCTCACTGCGTCACAATATCGTGGCCAAAAGGTGTTGAGACGAGTGGCAGAGGTGAGGTAAAAGACGCAGCCGCCGCATTATTAAAGTGGAGAGGAGGGGTATAGTCCCTCCCGTTGCCCCTCTCTTCTCTCTCTCTCTCTCTCTCTCTCTCTCTTCTCTCTCTCTCTCTCTCTCTCCTCTCTCCTCTCTCTCTCTCTCTAAAGTAATTGTTATCGGCGCTGCTTTTACTTATACTACAATCACCATCTCTAACACGACTATAAAACTGTCATCACTTTCACCATCATTATCATCATCACTATTACCATTATCATCATCATCATCATCATCATCATCATCATCATCATCATCATCATCATCACTATACTAACTGTACTGCTTACCTTCACACTCAAACTCAGTCAACCTTGAAAACTAAAACAATGGCCTTTTGTTTTAACCCTCACACACACACACACACACACACACACACACACACACACACACACACACACACACACACACATACATATATCTAGATGACCTTCACGGCTTTAAAGATGCAAGTACCGAGCCAGTGTTTAAACCCTTACTATAAAATACAACAAAAAAATGAACGATATAAACTGAATGAAGGCCTACATAACACTAGGTTAGGTTAGGTTAGGATAGGATAGGTTAGGTTAGGTTAGGTTAGGTTAGGTTGGGTTAGGTTAGGTTAGGTTAGGTTAGGTTAGGTTAGGTTGAGTTAGGTTAGGTTAGGTTAGGTTTCGGAAGGCTTTTAAAAAAAAATCCCTTGTATGAAAATATAAGGGTAACTCGACTCCATTTTGCTGTCATCTGTGTGCGTCACCTCAAGTCAGTCATTGAAATAGGCTCATACTCGACCTGTTACGAGGACGAGGCGTTAAGGCTGATTCTCTAAGAGTCTGGAGGTGACTTAGTGCCTCCTCCTCCTCCTCCACCACACCACCGCTGCCTTACCACCAAGTCGCTGAAAGCCAATCATGGTAATCAACAAGCGTGAAGCTGTGTGTTGCTCTGGGGTAAGACCTACTGGACCATGGGGGACAGAGTGGACCATGGGGGGCTAGTGGACCATGGGGGAACTAGTGGGCCATGGGGGAGCTAGTGGACCATGGGGAGCTAGTGGACCATGGAGGGAGCTAGTGGACCATGGGAGCTAGTGGACCATGGGGGAATAGTGGACCATGGGGAGACTAGTGGGCCATGGGAGCAGTGGACCATGGGGGGAACTAGTGGGCCATGGGGGGCCTAATTGGGCATGGAGGGGGAACTAGTGGGCCATGGGGGGACTAGTGGGCCATGGAGGGCTAGTGGACCATGGGGGAGACTAGTGGACCATGGGGGAGCTAGTGGACCATGGGGGGCTAGTGGACCATGGGGGGAGCTAGTGGACCATGGGGGGAGCTATGAGTGGGCCATGGGGGGAACTAGTGGGCCATGGGGAACTAGTGGAGCCATGGGGGAGCTAGTGGACCATGGGGGGAGCTAGTGGACCATGGGAGCTAGTGGACCATGGAGATAGTGGACCATGGGGAGCTAGTGGACCATGGGGAGCTAGTGGACCATGGAGGGGAGCTAGTGGGCCATGGGGGCTAGTGGACCATGGGGAGCTAGTGGACCATGGGGGGAGCTAGTGGACCATGGGGGCTGGTGGACCATGGGGGGGCTAGTGGGCCATGGGGAGACTAGTGGACCATGGGGAGACTAGTGGGCCATGGGGAGCTAGTGGACCATGGGGGAACTAGAGGACGCAGGGGGAGCTAGTGGACCATGGGGGAGCTAGTGGGCCATGGGGGGGATCTAGTGGCATGGGAGGAGCTAGTGGACCTTGGGGGAGCTAGTGGACCATGGGGGCTGGTGGGCCATGGGGAGCTAGTGGACCATGGGGGAACTAGTGGACATGGGGGGGCTAGTGGACCATGGGGAGACTAGTGGACAGGGGAACTAGTGGGCCGTGGGGTCTGGTGGGCCATGGGGGGCCTAGTGGCATGGGGGGCTAGTGGACCATGGGGGCTGAGTGGACCATGGGGGAGCTAGTGGACCATGGGGGCTAGTGGGCCATGGGGGAACTAGTGGGCCAATGGGGAGCTAGTGGACCATGGGGAGACTAGTGGGCCATGGGGGAGCTAGTGGACCATGGGGGGGTTGAGTGGGCCATGGGGAGACTAGTGGGCCATGGGGGCTAGTGGACCATGGGGGAACTAG
>NW_024712913.1:3605587-3640587 GCF_018991925.1 Homarus americanus
TACCAGTACCACATCTACCAACATCCACCAACCACCACTACCAGTACTACACCTACCAGTACTACACCTATCAACATCCACCAACCACCACTATAACCCAGCACACCTACCAGTACTACACCTACCAACATTATAACCCCCCACACCTACCAGTACTACACCTACCACCACTATAACCCCCCACACCTACCAGTACTACACTCCACCAAACATCCACCAAATCCCACCACTATAACCCCCCACACCTACCAGTACTACACCTACCACCACTATAACCCCCCACACCTACCAGTACTACACCTACCAACATCCACCAACCACCAATATAACCCCCCACACCTACCAGTACTACACCTACCACCACTATAACCCCCCACACCTACCAGTACTACACCTACCAGCATTATACACCCGAAATCAACATTCAGAACAAGATCATAACAGGATTTAGGGAGGACGGCTCCAGTGTGGTAGTTAATTTATGTTTAATTAGCCGGAATGATGCTGTTAATGTCTCACACGCCAATATATTGTTGTCAAGAAATTCCAAGAACATTCTCATCTGTGTAGAGTCTCCTGCAACACAAAGACGATTAGCATATGTGCAAACGTCTGTTAATATCGTGTTTGGTTAGGTTTGGTTGGGTTTGGTTAGGTTAGGTTAGGTTAGTTTAGGTTAGCTTAGGTTAGGTTAGGTTTGGTTATTTGACGACATACATTCAGACGTGATTATTGATTTTTTCCTTTGCAAGTTTTATAAGGTCAGGTCAGGTCAGGTCAGGTCAGGTCAGGTCAGGTCAGGTTAGGTTAGGTTAGGTTAGGTGAGGTTATTTGACGACGTTAGGTTAAGTTAGGTTAGGTTAGGTTAGGTTATTTGACGACGTTAGGCTAGGTTAGGTTAGGTTATTTGACGACGTTAGGTTAGGTTAGGTTAGGTTATTTGACGACATACATCCAGACGTGATTTTACAAGTGTTTTAAGATAGTTATATATTGTTGAAGTAATATATTGACATGTTTCCAATTATTGTAGTTTGAAGTGCAGTCTGGCATCTTCACTCTCCCACACACACACTCACTTGCACTCTCCCACACTCACTTGCACTCTCCCCCACACTCACTTGCACTCTCCCACACACTCACTTGCACTCTCCCACACACTCACTTGCACTCTCCCACACACTCACTTGCACTCCCACAGTGCACTTGCACTCTCCCACACCACTTGCACTTCCTCCCACACACCCACTTGCACTCTCCCACACTCACTTGCACTCTCCCCACACACTCACTCTTGCACCTCCCACACCATTTCTGCACTCCCCACACACCCAATTCTGCACTTCCCCACACACTCACTTCTGCACTCTCCACACACACCTCACTTGCACTCTCCCACACACACCACTGTACCTCCCCACACACCACTTGCACTCTCCCACACACTCACACTTGCACCTCCCCACACACCACTTGCACTCTCCACACACCACTTGCACCCCTCCCCACACACCACCTGCACCTCCCCACACACCCACTTGCATCCCCACACTCACTTGCACTCTCTCCCACACACTCACTTGCACTCTCCCCACACCTCACTCTGCACTTCCCCACACACCTACTTGCACTCTCCCACACACCTCCACTCTGCACCTCCCACACACCTCACTTGCACTCTCCCACACCTCCACTTGACCTCCCCACACACCCACTCTGCACTTCCCCCACACCCACTTTCACACCTCCCACACTTCCTTGCACTCTCCCCACACCACTTGCACTCTCCCACACACACACTCACTTGCACTCTCCCACACTCACTTGCACTCTCCCACACACTCACTTGCACTCTTCCACACACTCACTTGCACTCTCCCACACACTCACTTGCACTCTCCCACACACTCACTTGCACTCTCCCACACACTCACTTGCACTCTCCCACACACTTACTTACAGTCACATTCACTCAAGTTTACTCTACTCCCACACACACTTAAACTCACACTCACTCACTCACTCACTCACTCACTCACTTTTACTCTCTCACTCACACTCACCCACACACTTGAGTCTTTCTGTCACACCCTCTTACTCTTAACCTCCCTTCCCTCTCTTTTTATTTTCATTCTTTCAAGTCCACTTTCTCCCCTTATTTTTACTCTATATTTTTCCTCCATTCTTCCTGCTTTTATTTCCTTTTCAATTTTTCCAGCACTTTGTTTTTTTTCCTTCCTACATTCTCGTTTTATCCATGCCTTTTCTTTCTTTTTTGTTCATCTTTTTCTACCCTACCTGAGTATTGTCGTTTCCTCCCCTTTATCTTGTTTTCCTTCTCTTTCTCTCCTCTCTCCTCTTCTCCTTAGTTTTTTACCTCATATTTCCTTTCCTTTCCACTACGCTTTATTCTTTTCTCTCATCTCTTCCTTTCCTCTTCCATCACACCTCGGTCTTCCCTCACAGCTTCCTCCCTCCATTGCCTGATTACTAACCACCTCCCTCCCATTCTTTCTATCTGTTCTGCCCCCTTCCTCCCCTGACCCCTCTCCGTGGATAGATGCCCAGCCATCTCCTCCTCCCCTGTGGATAGACACATACTTACCCCCTCCCTCCCCCGTGGATACACAAGCCATACCACTCCCCCTCCTCACCCCTGTGATGGCTAGCGTTATACTTACCCCCTCCCTCCTCGGATACACAAACCATACTTACCCCTCTCCCTCCCCCGTGGGTACACAAGCCATACTTACCCCCTCCCTCCCTCAGGATACATAGCCATACTTACCCTCCCTCCTCGTGGATACACAAACCATACTTCATTCCCCTCCCCACCCTGTGGATACAGATATTGATACTTACTCTCCTCCCTCGTGGATACAAAACCATACTTACCCCCTCCCTCCCCGTGGATACACACACAGCCATACTTTACCTCCTCTCCCCCGTGGATACACAAAGCCATACTTACCCCCCTCCCCTCCCGTGGATACACACATACTTACCCCCTCCCTCCCCCCTGTGGATACATATTACATACTACTCTCCTCGTGGATACACAAGCCATACTTACTCCCCCCTCCCTCCCCTCGGTGGATACACAAGCCATACTTCACTCTCCTCACTTCTTGTGATACACAAGCCATACTACCCCCTCCCTCACCCCTGTGGATACACAAACCATACTTCTACCCCTCTGATACTCTCTCCTCCCCTGTGGATACACAAGCTATAGTTTTACCTCCTTCCCCTGTGGATACAAGATATACTTAATCATCCATCGGGTGTTCTTCCCCGTCTCTCAGGCCCTGGACGAGGCGGCACAGGAGAGGGAGGAGCTGATCGCCACCTTCGAGAAAGAGTTCCAGAACATGAACACGATGAACAGCACCCGCGAGCAGCAGCTGATGGAGGACTTCGAGTGGAAGCTGAGGGAGATGGAGAAGGACCACAAGAAGAAAGTAGAGGAGAGAGAGAGGAAAGCTGAGGTAAGAGAGAGATATAGAGAGAGAGTGAGAGAGAGAGGTAGGTCTGCTGGTGAGGATATTCAGTAAGGGGATGTTAAGACACTAGCTTGTGGGGGTAATTCGTAGGAGGTGAGACAGAACACGACCAAGAATAAGGGACAGTGTTTAGACGGCTGGAAAAGACAGTGAGAAAGCATTATAGGGGAGAAATTCATATCGGGTGAGTATGTAGTTGTAACACTTCGAGGGTGATGGAAAATGTATTGAGATTTAAGACTTAAGATGTCACTGCTACTCCCTCTGGTGTTGTCCTCGAAGAGTTTGTATTACCTGAGCGACAACCCTCTCATCCAGGAACTAATATATAAACCTTCTGTACCGGTGTATTTGAATCCGTCACCTTTGTCACCTATAACTACTAAAATGCACCATACAAAATAACCTAATTCTTTTATATCTGATGAACCTGAGGAAAATAATAATGTTTGTTTGTTTGTTAAAGCGATTATTGACCATCTGACCAATAAGTTATAATTTTGGTTGTTTTTTTAATTCTGGACCACATCTAACCCATGTGTGGAGATGCCAGTCAAAGGCAAACTTACAATAGTCAGACGAGAGTTTGTATCTTCCCTTTGGACTCGAGTCAAGCGAGAATCTCACATCTACACTTAAACTGGGAGTCCAAATAGTGTTTCCCTATAACCTGATAACTACCTTTACTATGTGTGGCTGACGAGAGCTGCTAAAAGTACCAATTGTCTACTACAAGTGTTGCTCCTCGGGTCCTCCCCAGGAGAGGATTAATGCGATGAGGAACTTAGTGGAGTCTGAGCTGGCCGACTCCCTCATTAAGGTGGCAGAGGACCGACGCATAGCCGACGAGCAGCTGGCTGAGGTAGGTGCTGGCGACCCACCGCCCCGCCGGCCCTTTGGTGCCTCCCAAACCCTGCCTCCTGGGTTCATGACCACCTGTGTCTCAGTAAATCCTTGTGTTTATATACAGCTCAAGGTGTCACATTGGTTCCAGGTCACATCCACGAGGCAGTGTGTTGACTTCAGACCAAACCTCTTGACAAGGCTCACGGCTGATTGGTCATCTCAACTGTTTATAAAGAATATATAAAAAATGTCTTTGCAAACACATGAACACTCACTCACTGTTACCAGTTTGAGAGCCGCCATGTTAAGAGGTTTAGTCTGTGTGAGAAGGTGTTTAACTGCTGTGTATTTCCTTTATGTTGAGTTTCCATAAGTCTTATACGGGAGCAGTTTATAGTTATAACCAATCTTGTAACTGCCCCCTCCTCACTCAAAGTATCAAAAACAAGTTCCATAGTCCACTGAGTCCCCCAAATACTGTATATATAGTATACTCTCAGGTGTGGTCTTTGGCTACACTCACTACTGACTTTATTTGTCAAGAAAATACTTCCCTGTTTGTATACTATTCTTACGATGACGTCATAGTGATACGAGATAAAATTTATAAGTCGTGAGTTTGTGTCACTGAAAACTACACTTGAAGTTGGGCGTCATAGACCACAGTTACTGAACCACACAAGGGAAATACAACAGTTAATAATACGAGATGTTTATGTTGCTGTGCTGCTGTAGTGCTGCTGTCGTGCTGCTGTTCTCCAGTTGTTCTCGTCTTTGTGTTCTCATTGTCGTCCTGTCGATTTAATTCCAAATGTTATGCTTCGCTTATATATATTTTTAGTTGTTTTATTTTACTTTATTTCTGCGACTTACTTCTTCAACCTCAAAAATTTTCCTCCTAAATTTTGCTGTAGAATTTGCGTTCCTCCACGGTCCATACAATACTGTAGAGTAGCTACCTAATATTAGTGTTCCTTAAATATTAGAAAATTAAATTTTTTATAAAACAATTTTTTACCACCAGGATAATGACCAAATCCTTTATACCAGGACCCAAGATTTTTCTACATAAAATCATTTGAAAACTAAAGAATTACTTTAGTGTTACTGATGGATAGAAGACTATCATGATCCCTTCTTGTTCAGACGTGGCTGGTGCGACTCACTCAATGTTTACTCTTAAGATAATGATTTATTTTACTCTAATGAACTTTACGTGTATTAAAAGCTATCCCCAGCTGTGTTTCCCTCGTCTCATACAAACACCCTTGACCACTCCTTCCTTTGACTCCTTCCCCTTCCGCGCCTTGGGGAGTTCCCTTGCCTTGAGTGACCCTGTGTGACCTGTGTGACCATTGTGTTCCCCGAGGTGGGTCATCTGAAGAGCTACGAGGCGGAGGCCATCCAGCTACGCGGGGTGACCCACGAGCTGCAGAAGGCGCTGCGGGCGTCAGGAGAGATGGAACACTTAAAAATGCGGGAGAAAATCTTAGAGGAGGAGATACGTGGCCTGAAGAAGGCGCCGCCGAACCGTCAGGGTAGGACAGGTAGGGAGTTTGTTGTGGTTGTTGTCTCACTCAGACGGCCTCACCTGGTCTGCTCTCTCCAGCCTGCAGTCACCAGGTAAGTGAACCAATGGGCTGATATAAACACCTTCATTGTGACTGATCAGTATGAAAAGTCTATTAGCAATTGATAATAAATGTACTTAATATATTACAGGCACTTATTACACCTGTCCTGTTTGGTGATTAATGTCCGTATACCTGACCATATAGGTGTTAATATATCATCACTGATTTAAGATCACTTTATAAATAGATTGATTTTAACTGAAAGGAAGACGTATAGGTTAGGGAGTGATGCAGCACAGTATAGGTTGTGGCCGATACTGACCTTCATAATACCTCTTAGTTTATATTATTGTGGCTGTGGTAAAGTCGGTTATCGCTGTGGTTGGCAAAGTCGATTGGCTGCCAGCTTTGTCATCAGTCCAAGGGAGGAAGAACATACATATGGCATAACTTGATGAAGGGCGAGATATGGCGATCATCACATGTCAGTCCAGTAAGGTGTGTGGGTGTAGTCCAGTCCATAACCTTATGGCCACGGTGACATATTTATCTGGTGGGGAGGAAAGATGTGGTCGTATTTTCCAAGTGGACTTTCCTCACACCCTACACCTAAAGTGACCCTGGACTTGTGACTCCTCTGTGCCTGTGATCATGGCCGGACAAGTTGTGGAATTATTTTGATGTCATTATTGATGGTGTAAGACTGTGTTAATACTTACAAACGACCACCTGAATGTGACGCCTACGAGTCTACTTCCTAAGTGAAATTATTATTGTTTTTGTCTTGTGTAGTGTCGACACATCCAGTACAACCAAGAAAGATTATGCCTCAAGAAATCTCAACATTTCTCCATGGAACTTGTTTGGTTGTATTATGTGGTAAACTGGTCATGGCATCAGTACATTCAGCCCGACAGCCGCTGACTGTGTGCATTTCAGAGGCTTTTACACGTGTATGTTATTGTATATTATGGAAATTAAACTCTTTTAGTGGAATAAAAAAACCATTAAGAGTAGATTACAGGCGTAAGGAGCAAGAGCAGGCGTAGCATAAGTAAGAATACCTAACGTGAAGACTTTGTGCCAACAGAACACACTGCACAGAGCCAAGAGGCAGGCCGAGGAGGCGGAGGCAGAGTTCCGTCAGAAACAAGAGAAGATGAAGAACGAACTCAACGCTGAGGTAAGGTCACTGTGTGTGGACTTCAACTGTGATATTGACCCCGAGTATTTAATCTCAAGAAGTCATTTTACATCACGTACACTGAACTAACGTAATCTATAGTTCTTTAAACTTAGTAATTAAGATGTCAGTTAGAGGAAATATGAAAGATCTGTTAATTACCAGGACCTAGACACAACCTCACGCTGGATGATGCTACCTACACATTAATGTTCGCTTGTGTTACCATACAGTATACGGTCAATGACAGTGGTTGTGGGGGAGGTGATGTTCTTCTTTAACTCGAAATTTTGGTGTTTTTTATTTGTATATTCTTTTTAATGACTTCTTGTGCGTTCCTAAAGACAACCCATAATGTGGTGACCATGGTTACAACACTCTCACATAACGATGGAACTTGTTTGATGATACAGTGCTTCCCTAATCATTGGTAACATTTTATTCTCAGTTTTTTAGTTCAAGAATAAAAGGTTATAATGAAACAAATAAACACAGAAAAGGGCACCGACTATTGTACTGGTGGTGGCGGCGGGTAACTGATATATAATATAACATTATTTAGATCAAGCAGACACATCGTTAACGCTTACACACTGAGTCTCATGACAACACAACAGCTGTTATATGTCTGTTGCGGCAGCCAGAGTCAGCTGTGTGACACGTGTAGTAGATCACAGAGAATTGTGAGTAAGACGGTGGGTCAGAGACTAGCCAGGTTGTCTTATTGTATTAACCAATGTGTGTCAGCGTCCTTGGTAGCCAGAAGCGGTCACATAGACGAGCTCTACCATAAACGAATAGTACAAACGTGTGATCCAATTAAGCTTAGTTACTGGCGCTCTCTCGTAACACAGCCGCAGGGACATAACAGAGCTACAATACTGCCTCACATGGTGGTAATCTCCCACATCAGCCATCAAACTTTACTCCAGTAGCAAAGTTTCCTCGTACCCTGTGTGTCTTCCCTTTCCAGACATTTCAAATTCAGTGAGCGTGTTTTTGGGCTCCCTCTGGTAAACATTGGGGTGGTGGCTATCAAGAGGTGTTGGATGACCGTCTCATAGCGGTGTGGAGAGCAACTTCAGCCCAGTTGAGAGAACCGTAGCTCTTTCCTTTTCTTAATTCCTCATTACATCTCTTAACAAAACAGTTCCAAAAGATTCAATGACTTTTTAGACACAATTTAGCTTAAGGCTCGTATAAATGACAACACTGATACAGTCTAGCTCTGGATGACTGTGAACTGACTAACGGAAAAGTCTCTCTCTATGGTGACACTATAGAGACGTGTGATAGGTTGGAAAACTTTCTGCCGCGTGTTAATTGGACGAGACTCTACTTCAGCCTTATCACAGGAACCAGACATTGTGTTTCTGGCGTCGGGAGGGTAAGAGGAGGAGGAGGAGGAGGAAGGGGAAGAAGAGGAAGAGAAAGAGGAAGGGGAGGAGGTAGGCCTGCACAGGAAGAAACTCAGAGGGACTGCGCCTACAGCAATTATTGACAATCTGATAAGGAGGGAGGGAGGGAGGCTGAGTGTGTGGGTGTGTGTTGTGTTGAGTACTGTGTGTGTGTCTCCTATACATTGAGAGTAACTATATATCTCCATCACAGTGGGAGGACAAACTGAGGTCAGAGTGCTCGAGGTTGAAGGCTGAGCTGGATGACCTTCACGCCGAGGAGAAGCACCTGGCAGTCGAATCCATGAAGGTACAGAAGGAACAGGAACAGGGGCGCTCAAACAGTCATGGGAACTTCGCCAGGAGGAGATGACCAAAGAGGTGAGTTATGAACGACAGCGCTGGCGAACACAACGAACTGATGGAAGGTTTAAAGGCTGTATCAAGATGAGAAGCTTTGGAATATAGAAGAACATTGAAGATTACCCAAAAAATTATATATATGTTGATCTAGAATGAAGAAATGTATGGATGGGAGAGAAAGACTTAACTGTTTTAAGCTGTACTTCAACTATTACGGCTGTGTGGTGAATACATTACTCATATAACACATTACTATCGTGTACCCAACCTTACTTAAGAACAATTGATGCATTTTTACACCCATTGGAAGTCTTTGCTAGACTACAGCCAGAAGTAAATATTAAGCAAATATGACCCTTAATCATAACCTAACATAACCTAAATTGAATCTAACCTGACGTCCTGGTTTGGTGCAGATCTCGACGTTGAAAGACAGCTTGACGGACAAAGACGCTTACTACCACAAGGAGCTCGAGAACATGAGAACCAACGCGGACAGAGATGTGTGGGAGCTCCGCCGTAAGTTGCAGAGGCTGGACGAGAAGAACTGGACGCAGCAGGAATACCTTCAGGAAAAACACCACGAGGAGATGGGTCAGTACCTGTGACACCTTTGTATTTACCTGTGATCTCCTCCTACATTTAGTTAGTTATTTAGTTAGTTGGTTTTAGTTAGTTGTATGGAAAAAATATCTTCCAAAGTCAATCTTGATATATAGTTTGTTGTCATTGTAACTGTGTTGTTTACCTCCTGTCTCATTTAACACTTCAATAGTTCATTTCCACTTCTGACAACCTTTGTTTATAAGGACTTTACAGGTAGTTGTAACGATCACAACCATTATATTTATTCTTCAATTTATCTGTTGTTGTCATTCATGTTGTGAGTACAGGTTATACATTAATTACAAGTGATGATCAACAACTACCAACACAAACTATAAAATTATAATTCTTGTTTACTATAAATGAGATAAATTTTGTGTTGCATAAAGTGTTCAAGTGAAGCTGTGTTTGTTATAATACTTTACAGTCTTATATAAACTTCTTTCTCGTCCATAGTTGTGTGTAACTCAGAGACAGACACAGAAGAGTGACCAAAGTGTTAACACGTGAAACTTGTTCAAACAATGTAAAAGATTCTCTCGTAACTCACTCAGTCTCTTATACACGGCGGGGTAACTCCTGCTACGCTGAGGAGTCATCCTCACACACACACACACACACACACACACACGTACGTTTGCTTAACCACGTTCCTAGTGTTATATTACGTGCCCTTGCCCACAATGACCCGAGGTAGTATTTTACACTCACCCCTCCCCCTTGTCCCACACACAGAGCGGCTGCGGGGAGACTTCAAGGACCGAACGTCAGACATGGAGAAGCGTCTGGCCGTCGCCCTGAAGAACTCTGACGAGGAGAACCGCCTGCAGGCTGAAAAGACGCACAACGACGAGATGGAGCACCTCTGTGATCAACACAGACTTAGCATGGGTATGTTTATCAGCCTGGTGACTCACAACCCTCGTCCCCTTTCCTTCTATCTCTCCCTCCCTCCCTCCCTCCCTCCCACTTGTTTGTTTTTGTGTGTTTTCAATCTGGTTATAAACAGATACATGGATCATGCCCACCTACAGTGATATATTTGCAAATAAGTGTGTGTGTATGTGTGTGTTTGTGTGTGACTCACCTGTGTGTGTGTTGATGTTCCCAGAGCGGCTACGAGAGGAGCTGGAGGCTGAGAAGTTCCAGGCGGTGGAGGAGGCGAGAGTGATAGTCTCTAAACACCTTGAGTACGTCCACCGCCACCCTCAGAGAACAGCTCACAGAGGCCGTCACCTCCAACAACCAGGTCAGCCCTACTGTGATAAGGTCCTGCACTACTACTACACCCAGGTCACACACACACACACTACTACACCCAGGCACACACACACACACACACACTACTACACCCAGGTCACACACACACTACTACACCCAGGTCACATACACACTACTACACCCAGGTCACACACACACTACTACACCCAGGTCACATGCATACTACTACACCCAGGTCACACACACACACACACACACATACCACACCACTACACACCCAGGTCACAACACACACACACACACTACTACAACCAGGTCACACATACACACGCACTACTACACCCACGTCACACGCACTACTACACACCCAGGTCACACGAACTACTACACCCAGGTCACACAAACTTGTACACCCAGGTCACACACACACACACACACACACTACACACCCAAGTCACTGCACACACACACACACACACACACACACACTACTACACCCAGGTCACACACACTACACCCAGGTCACACGCACTACTATACCCAGGTCACAAGAACTACCACACCCAGGTCACACAAACTACTACACCCAGGTCACACACACACACACACACTACACACACCCAAGTCACTGCACACACACACACACACACACACACACACACACTACTACACCCAAGTAACACAAACTACTACACCCAGGTCACACGCACTACTACACCCAGGTCACACGAACTACCACACCCAGGTCACACAAACTACCACATCCAGGTCACACAAACTACTACACCCAGGTCACACAAACTACCACACCCAGGTCACACACACTACTACACCCAGGTCACACAAACTACTACACCCAGGTCACACACAGTACTACACCCAGGTCACACAAACTACTACACCCAGGTCACACACAGTACTACACCCAGGTCACACAAACTACTACACCCAGGTCACACACACTACTACACCCAGGTCACAATAAACTACTACACCCATATTCTTCTTTGTTACATGTTATTTTTTTAAACACGAGAATATAAGAATTCCAATGCATCAGGTTTAATGTTTACTGACCATGGTACACCACAATTACTATAACATAATCAGGTCATATACTATTTGCATTTACCGATGACATGTTTCAATACATATTTAATTGCAAATATCACTAGATGTATTGAATTATGTTGAAAAATGTATACATATTAATTTTTCGTTGTCACTCCGCAATGAAATCACACCAAATGTATTTTTCGTGAATGTTTTGGACTCCACAAATGACCACAAGACCTAATATTACACGTTATAGTTCCCAGGCCTCGCTAACCTCATTATGTGGTCAGGTCTTTGTTACTGAGGAGGTTCTGGTCAGCCGTCAGTGTTATGCCCAGTCTCCCTACGGTCTTGCCAGGGTTAATTACGCACCAGATTCACTACGTCTCAACTTTCCTGAAAATGTTCATTTTAAAATCCATTGTGCTTTACTGAAGTGTTGGATAGGGCTTTCTAGTGAGTGTGCGTGCGTGCGTGCGTGCGTGCGTGCGTGTCTTTGGAATGTACAGATAATGGGTAGCTCATTATCTGTGTTTACGGTGGAGGAATCACTGTCAACATCAGACTAGTTTGTGTTGGTGTCTGTGGCATTATTGGATAGAAACGTGGTAGCAGCCGAGAGATGTTTGTGTGAGTGACGGCCTCGTGAGTGACGGCCTCGTGAGTGACGGCCTCGTGAGTGACGGCCTCGTGAGTGACAGCCTCGTAACAGTCTCCTCCCTCTCCTTCCTGCAGCAACGAGAGGAGCTGGACGCGATACGGTCGGCACTCGCTCTGCGTGAGGAAGTCATCAGATCACTCGAGGAAGATGTGGCTAAGCTTAAGGGTACTGAGGGCGCCGTCGCCTCCTACTGCACCACCTCCCAAAGCTCCCTCGCCTCCTCCAGTGATTCTGGCAGTTCTCAAGGCTCAAATAACTCTCAAGACAGACTCAGCCTATCGGAATCCGTCGGCGCTTCTGTCGACAGCCAAGACGACGCTCACAAATCTGGGTAAGTGGATACTTTTGTGTACAACTCTACCACCTATTCCTTCCCCCACATAGTGATGATATACACATGAAATACTACAGCATGTTATCGTAATAAACAGCATGACGATAACTAGAGATAAAAATCTTACAATGACAGCAAATTTCGGTTTACTTAATCGACTCTTAGAATGAATCGATTTTCTAAGTAAATGCGAAATTATTTACCTGATTCAAGGAAGAAAAATTATATAGCATTGATCGAAAATTCTGTTGCAGTAAAGGTAATTCAGCGTTAAGGTACGGTAATTGACCATAAGGCATAGGTAGTCCTGAGATCATAGATGAATTTCAACTGAGAGGAAAACATTTGGCTAAGATGATAAGTAGTCGCTATTGTAGGTAGTCTCCAGGTGGGCCGATTACACATTTCAGAGAAACAAAAAGTTTTAAATTCGTTACCATTTATCTGGCTTGTAATAGAGCTGTAAAAGAGAATTACATTAAGTTTATGTTCCTTTTAGTTTTACAAAGGTTGTGATAAGACAGACATACTGAATGAGTGGAAAAAGGAACACACACACACACACACACACACACACACACACACACACACACACACACACACCTGCATGTTCACACGTAAGAGAAAATGCATCTCAGCTGTTTAATAAAAGCAAACTGTTGTAGACAGTAATGTAAGAGCAGAGTTGGGATAATTATAATGTGTTATCGCTGCTGTGTTAGCTGACAGTAATTGAGCCATGCTACTTCTTGTGTGTTATGTGTTGCTGTTGTGGATAATATATATGTATATTATGCATGGCTCAGACATTGATCTTGGTCATGTTTATAATATAGTATGTATGGCTTAGCAAATAATTAATGTCTAGTAATAGGTTTTTTCGTTTGGAAATAGTTTGTGATGAATCGGGTGTCTCACGGAGCTACATTATGTTGAAGGGAATATTTGAAACTTATTTTGTTATTCATGTGTTGAGTCTATCAAGGGGGTGTGATGCTTAATGTGAAAAAAAAAATCTTTCTATTTTTGTCCATTTCTAGCGTGGTGTATCTCTATCTCGCCTTGTTCGTCCTCTTCTTCAAATATCTCCCTTCTGATATAGCTCTGGCCCTAACCAGTATAGGCTTAGTAACTCTGCCCCTGCATCTGGCCACGGGCAAATTCGTAGATTAATTCACTTGCTGGTGGACATTACGTTAACAGCAGAGTTCATGATGTAGAGCCCAGAACGATGCGAAACCCGCAGTGTGTGTTGGTGTAGGTGCTCAGTCGCCCTCGCCACAACCCAGACCAGGGCCAACACCGCATCCTTACCTACACACGCATACTCCCATACACCCTTCCTCTCCTGTGTTTAAGATGTGATTTTTTTTCTCGTGAGTTTGTCTTTTTTTTATATAAATAGTTTATATTTTTTTTATAGTTTTGGTGTAGTAGCTGTGGCCGCTTGTGTAAGTACAGTAGGTAGCAGTGTCTCCTACCCCCTCTTACTGCTTCTCATATTGACGATGAGTGTCCCTTCTCTGCGGTAGTGGTAGCGGTCTCCTGGGCAAGGTGTTTGGAGGCGGTTGGTTCAGCAGCACCAAGACCAAGGAGAACAGCAGGCGGGGGAGCGCCCCTGGCAAGCAGTCCTCGTGAACCCCTGTTCTCACCTCCGTGGACACCCTCCCAACTCCACGGAGTACACCCGCCCGATCTAACTCACGCCTCGGCTCAGGTGCTCAAGTTTTCCCATTAACACCTTCTGCAGTCGCTGTTTTTGTTGCACTTATTATTCGTAGCTTGACCTTAGCATGTGAGCTTTACTGCATGATAGTGGACCAATACACCTGATGATGATGTGACCCCGCATGACCCTAAGTTTATGTTAACTCCTTTCAGACAAAGTTAAACACTAATGGTGCATTCACACCAAGGCCGGAATCATATTTACTCTGACGCAAGTTGTCCGGAGACAGACGATATGTGACGCCGTGTTGGGTATTATGATTTTTTCACCTCAGCCAATACTTGTTGCACGACTCACTGTCTCTGGAGAGAGAAAACTGTCTTCCTCTAGGATAAAATATGAAAGATTCAAATTAGATGTGATTCGAATATAGTGTGAGATGTGTGTTGTTAACTTGACTCGCTTGTTCGGACAATTTGCATCAGAATATATCCGTTCAAGCCTTGGTGTGAACGGACCCTAAACATTACTGTCTCACGTAAACGAGATCACGATGATGAAGGGAGTTAAACATGTATTGCCGACGGGAAGGAATGTTTACCCGGTGGCTTCCGTTAGACCCTTTGACCTGGCTTCTTGGATATTTGAGGTGAACTCTGCTGTTGTAATACGCTTAATACCGAATTCTGAGAAATTGAATATAATGGATTTGAAAGTTAAATGTACAGTTAGGTGGAAGCTGAACCTCGAAGCTGTGAACGGTGGCGTCTCGTGGTGTGCTACTGACCGCAGTCTGCTGCCGGCCCCTAGTGCATGTAAGTAGGTCGGGCCC
Source organism: Homarus americanus (assembly GCF_018991925.1). Classification (NCBI taxonomy): domain Eukaryota; kingdom Metazoa; phylum Arthropoda; class Malacostraca; order Decapoda; family Nephropidae; genus Homarus; species Homarus americanus. Next base: position 3,620,833 of record NW_024712913.1, read on the forward strand.
GCAGGCACACCGCTCGTCTCCTCATTACTCCATAGTCCATAAGACCTCATTCATGTACTACCTGCTGTTTATCCCTCTCTTGCCTAATGACCAGACTCGACACACTTTCTGGCTTGTCGGACATCAGCTTTATAACCAGGCGTGTGTTCTCTTCCTATTTTGACTGCCGATACTAATGGCAGCATTTTATCTTTACTCTGTGGTATGTCTTTTACACCCCACACTCATGCCTACTGTGCGCTCCGATCACAATAAGTGACTCACGCCGTGTCAATAAGAGTTTTGCTATCAAGGTTATACTTTGAAATCAAAATTCTGAGTGACTTATGTCTGAAATAAGAATTGTTAAAAAGTGATTATCCAAATTATGTCCTTCGCAACAATGAGACTCACGGAGTAGATCAGTCCTGGTAATGGCCATCCTATTAGGGATTTAGTGGAGTTGTTATGATATCAGTTACCGTAGTCATCACCTCGGAGTCATTCACATTTAAGGATATGACCGTCAAGCCTAAAAGTCATTAAAAGTGTGTTGTTGACCCATTAGTGCATGCCTCTATCACTCCTCATGCTAAAGACCTCGACATTCTCGTTGGCATCAGTTAAGTGTGATTCCACATAAAAAAATACCAGGTGTATCTCTTGTGTCACCATAGGAGGCCCAAGATCAGGTTCCCCTCACCAGATGGTAACACTATTTACACTAGGTATCTCATTGGTACAGAGACACATGTATACGTTTGTTCCCTCTTATTACAAACACCGATTTAGGTTTTTCTTGCTGCTCATAACACTTTAAACCTCTATTTACTTAAATTGTTTTGGGGTTTTAAAGTTTGACGACTAATTTCACGTCGATGGCTCACATGACCTATTATCTGAACCACTCGTGTGTGTCAGAGACTGGTGATCGATACCACGGGGTTAACACTACTATGACCTCTCCTCCCTGACTACCATGGAGTGTGTGACAATGTACTTGGTATTATAAAGTCTTCTGGAGTTAAGATTGTCCATCGAAATTTTGCATGAGAAACCAAACTAACTATATCTTTTTGCATGATTTTGGGGTTTTTGCTTGTCGACCTAAGAGACTAGTGATACGACAACTTGTGTGTTTGTGTGACGTTTACTCCATAATGAGGAGTTTAGTTTGGCTGTGAGTAAACTCCCTCGTTGTTAACTCGTCGGTAAACTAATGCTTACTATTAGTTAAGGTTTAGATATAGAAATAATTAAGACATATACATTTACTACAGTTGACATTAAGAACAAGAGAAAGATTAAATCAGATCAATGAGTTTGTTTTTTTCGTACCACAGACGTACACACACACACGTAAATGCACACAAGAATGTAGGCGGTTACGTATGCACACACACACGCACTAACTCGTACACATCACTCATACACACGCACGCACTCATACACACACACGCACGCACTCATACACACACGCACACATTCATACACACACGCACACACTCGTACACACACGCACGCACTCATACACACACCTACTGGCACACGGACATACACACATCTACTGGTACACACACACACACACACACACACACTGATACACACACACAGACGCGCCTGATACACACACACACACACACACACACACACACACACACACACACACACACACACACACACACACACTGATACACACACTGATACACACACACACACACACACACACACACACACACTTACACAAGCATACAGACACATTCATATCTGAACAATTCATCACAGGCACACGCTGAAACGTAAAATAAAAGTATGAAAAATATTGCCAAGCATCCTGTCCTGCCTCAGGTCCGGAAGTTCACTGCTAAGGCTGTGTTTCTCCCCCAGCTGCGGGTAAGGCGGTCACCCTGGACACCTCCCCCGCGGCCGAGCCCTCCTATACCTCCCGCCGTGGAGGCTGGGGGGGCCCAAGGCTTCATCACTCCTCATACTTACGACGTCGTCACCAGATGCCATCATCAACACTTCCTATTTCTACTTTAATATTAGACAAAATACTTAGATTTTTATGTCATTACCTGTATAGCGATGTATATTTTGCTGGGAACTCAACTCTGGGCTTGCTCCTCTGACATTGGCCAGTGATCATTATTGGAATTACTGTTTAGTTTGCTGCTTCAGTAGAGCACTTTACTCCTGACGCAGTTTGTATCTCTCATCTCTCGCTTTCCCTCTCTGGTGGCAATATATTCCACATATGGTATGGAGACTATTGTTCATAGTTCTTACGCTATCGAGCCCTGGGTTGAGCAAGAGCCACATGAGGCCCCATCTAACAGGGTCTCACGCTGGTGCGGATCATCTCACAGCCAGAGATGAAGGTGCTGGAGGTAAGACACACCCCCCAGCAGGCCCTCCCCTCCCTCCGCCACACTAACAACCTTCTATGGTCACCACAACCAAACAAGGAATACACGGCGTTAACAGGTATTTATTTGGGAGGAAAATCTACAGTGAAGATTCAAGAAGAGGAGGAGGAGGAGGAGGAGCAGCGGGTGTGTCAGCCCTGTACGGCGTGTTACTCTGAAGGCAACGCGCCGAGACCCTACTTAACCTACAGCACCTGCGGGGTTGACTGGAGTAAAATAACCTCGCTCCTGCAGGCACCGACCGGGATAAGTCTTGGGGTTCATTAAATATTATGAACACCCGGACAGTGACCAGTTACTTGGCTCTCGTGTATGGTTGAACGTCCTTAGGGTATTCTTGAGTGTGTCAGAGAGAGGCCAAGTGTGTTCTGCTGTCAAGACCGGTTAGGAAGCTCCCCGGGCAGCTTGCTAATGTTCCAGTGAGTGGCAATAATAGACCCGTTTCTGTGCTCCGTGTGATGCGCCTGTATACTGTAAGGTCTCTGTAAATATGGGATGTGAGGTTGTGTATAGTGTGAGAGTGAGCACGGTAACATGTTCTCTGTATTTTACTTGAACAAGAGTTTTGTAGTTTTATATATGATGACTGTATAACTTAAGTCACAGCCAACAGTGTACTCCCTGGCATGTGATACAAGGCTGTAGGTGTATTGTAAAACTTTTTGTTTGACAGTTTTCATTTAATATTAATTTGTCAGTAGGTTACATTTATCTTTTTTTTTACAATTACTATCATTATTTTTATGCTGACTCGTTAGCGTTAGGGAATAATGATATCCAGTGAGGCTCTGTAGATATCTAGATAAATTATGGTTTCAAAAAGTTAGTTTTCTCTTGTTAATTTTTACCTGTGACAGATATTAACTCAGTAGTGGTCCAGTGTGTAGTCACCGGTATGCACCGACTTGCAGCCCAGCTCACCCGGGCGACTGTGTAGTTACCTCAACACACTCTAGGTTGAAATAGAAATAACACATATTTATAATTTTGTTTTTGTTTGTTGATGTAAATAGTGGAACCCCCAACAAGAGTCCAGCAGAGGAAAACTTCCCTGACTGTGACACTCGCCTTAGTCGGCTCACCGCTATGGTGTGTCACTCTCCCTACAGATGTATCGTTTTTATAATTACTTAATAAAAAATAAATCTATAATTTTTTCTATTACCAAAGTTTAAGATAAGCTTTATCCTGAGACCCTCTAATGCTGTCTGTACTTCTGTAACAGTTCAGATGTCAGGATTTTGTCTAGCTAAATGCTGTTGGTTTATAATATCACTGCACTATTTCTGTAATGAACTACTAGTAAATGTTATCAACCTTTCTATTAACTGTTGCCTTTTTTGCTGCTTGGATCTCGATTCTGCTAAGTCACTGTCGATGGTCCACAAGACATCACTTATTGGTAACGTTATATACGACTGTTATATATCCCAGGAGTACCAATATTTACAGATATACAATGAATATGGTAATCCAATAACACCCTTGTTCTGTGTGTGTGTGTGTGTGTGTGTGTGTGTGTGTGTGTGTGTGTGTGTGTGTGTGTGTGTGTTGCCCCTCGTCTCAAGCTGTTGTCTCCTCTGACGTAACTATGTAAAACGCTGAAGAACATTATTCATGTAATTTTCTTCCTGTCTTCATCCTGAGGTGTAGAAATCCCTCACGTATTACTTTTCACTAATATACCGTAAAGAAGTTTGAAATAAATGAATGATTCTGTCCATTCTTCACCTACCTGTATGACGAGGTACAACAGGTGTGAGCAGGACTAGTATTAAAGTTGTATCTATTTCAACTCTAAGGTTAGGTTAGGTTAGGTTGGGTTAGGTTAGGTTATGAATTCCAGTTGTCATCAAACCTTCATCAGTGGCTTATTGTCATAGTTCCATTACGAGATTCACTGCCAAATATTACATTCCATATTACCAATTAATCCTTCCTACCATCACCAAACACCTCAAAACATCTGTAGTCTCAACTTTCATTTCATTCCACAGTCAATTCACCCTTGCAATATGTATTTCAAAAACTTCACAGCGTAACAGATGCAGTTTATATCCAGGGGGTCGTGTTGTATTCATCAGTCAGACAAGATGTACCTTTTCAAGACTGATATGCAATGGTCAAATTTATTCATCCCTTTTTCCTCAAGTTTGATTTCCCTCGCGAGTCTACAGGGAAGATCACTAGGCAGTGTATGTTGTGTGAGGGACAGCAGGGGTTGGGGTGGGTTGGGCGGGGGTGGGGTGGGTTGGCGGGGTGTCGTGGGGTTGGGTTAGTCTTGCTTTATATTCCGTTTGATATTTGGTATATTTGAAGCCTTGAAGTGGACGGGATTGTATTCTCTCTCTCTCTCTCTCTCTCTCTCTCTCTCTCTCTCTCTCTCTCTCTCTCTCTCTCTCAACCGTCCCCCTCCCCTCACATCCCCGCATGGTATATATTAGTTTATAATTCAGTATAGAAGTTTGTGTTTATATCGTAAGAAGAATGTCCTCCACAGTGTATACAAACAATATATATAGGTGACTCGAGTTTCATAATAACATTAACTCGCTTGACGATTTGGTGTGAGACAATGTGACACAACGAACGAAGGATTTTGATAACCATACCGGGACAACAGGAATCGCAGTTTTATTGTGAAATTTATCGTCCCCTCCAGATTAGAAATTTTTTTGGCGATTGTTACGTTCTCTATGAAAATGGAACAATTACTGTTATATTATCCTAAGACTTCATGAAATATCGTACTTGAATATGTATAGGAGCTGCCATGCACAGGCCAACCGGCCTATTGCAGACTCCTTATTTTCTTATAGTAAAAAAAGTACTAGTTTTAGTTATAGTTAAATGTTATAATGCAACATACATTGACCCTTCACTATAACCGGTAGTCAAGGCTGGCTAACGTCCATCGCCTCTACCAGATCAGTTATCAACTTGTCACACAAAGTCAATTTTTCCGCCAAACAGCTGATGGATAACGAGATACCCCGCCACAAGCCGCCTCCAGCATCTTAAGCCTTCATTAAGTCTCCCAATAACAAAAGTATAAAATATTTAATTCTTTTTAGAGATCAGGGCGCCATGGGACTCACTTATATACGTCTTGTGTTCCATCGATTTTTTTGTTTTCATCATCTTCGCTGCTTTGACTTGGCCGCCTTAACTTGGCCACTTTAACTTGGCCGCTTCATCTTGGCCGCTTCATCTTGGCCGCTTAAGCTTGGCTGCTTCATCTTGGCCTCTTTATCTTGGCCGCTTCATCTTGGCTGTTTTAACCGAGTTTCTTGTTCCGTAGACTTTAATTACCACTTTCTGGAGAGCCGCTCGACCTCATTGTGATGATCCGTCGACCGTAATTTCCACCATCTTGGCACGCCACTCCGAAACTGACCACGTCCAAGAGGGGGGTTGGTGGTTAACGTCCACTGATCGGGGGTCCGCTCACACTTGCAACCTGCAGTATCCTTCCATATCCGCAGGTAGGACAACCTCCAATCTCAATCCGGTCTGGCTGCTCCAGGAGCTCCAGCCGGAACCACCAAACGGGCCGCCTATAGGCAAAGGTCCGTGTCGGACTACGGTCCGACAATCTCAACAACAACAACAACATCTTGGTAGTCCCTTGACCTTACTTACTCTTCTACGAGGCCTTTACTCCTCTGCTGTGTGGCCTCGGTGCTTTCCGCCTTCTGTGTGGCTCTGAGCTGAGGGGCCGCTTTCTGTGTGCCCCTGAGCTGAGGAGCCGCCTTCTGTGTGGCCCTGAGCTGAGATCTACAGTGTGGTGTAAGCTATAAGTGACTGGATATTGAATGTACAGTGGGAGCTTTTGGAGAGGGAACTAGAAATGACGAAGGAAACAGATAGAGTTTATGCCCTTTGTATCTACATCCACGGAATCCTCTCGTCTCTCAATTGTTGATGTGACAAAGACACCTTCCGTTTCCTCACTCCTTGGTCAAGACATCTACTGTATTGTATTCTCAAGAAAGCCAATACAGTATAACATAGATCACTGGACATTAAAAGTAAACGTAATGATGTACAATTTTCCCATTAAAACAGAAGAAAAAAATCGCCACTTGTAAATGAGCTCTGAGTTCTGAACGTTGAAATTACTTGGTAAAAACAGGACAAGATATTTGCAGGTTCCTCGAGTTTCTTTGTTGGGGAATATTTAATTTTATTTTATTTGATTTTTTTTTATTTTATCATGACTCGGGTTATTACTTGTGGGTACAGACCTCAGGCCAGATTCTCAGGTCTTCATATTGTAACTTTTATCTCTCCAACCTGAAGTAAGGATGAGAGAACACTTTTATTAACTATTAAGTCATTGCATTTCAGCACCACTCGGCGAACTATTTAGAACTATTCTTTAAGACAGCTCTTTCGATGTATCCTGCCAGCTGTGATGAGTTAGTAGTATTAAGTCATTGTTGTACACCGCTTCCACATTCCGTTTCAAAGGGTGTCGAGTGAAGCGCATATGTTGTCATTGCTTGGTAGTGAAACACCCACGTGTATAGTGTTTGTGGTCTTTGTTTGATGTTTAAATGGATGGTAAACCCTAGTCAACATAGATACCATGTGATCAATGAGAATAAATACTCGGTATAGTTCAGACAAACACTTAACTCACCCTGACCCCCACCCCCTTATCCCCACCTCCCTCAAAAATCATAAAAAAAATATTACAGGAGAAAAAAATTTAAAGATACACAAATAAAAGTAAATAAAGCAGAAACGAGTTAAACAATCAAAACAATGGCAACAGAATGTCAACAAAAGTGATATTTTTTCCACAACCCATCCAGGTACAGACTCTCGCTGTTTAGGTAGGGAGGGAGGGAGGTACGTAGGTAGGTAGGTAGGTAGGTAGGGAGGGAGGGAGGGAGAGAGTTAGGTAGGTAAGGAGAGGGAACAATGAGGATTAAGGGAGATTACTTATAGAGGAAGGGAGAGAATAAAGAGGGAGAAGATTAAACGTTTGGTGATGGTAAAAATAACAGTTTGAGGATGAAGGAACGAGTCTCCCTTCACCATGACAGCTCTCATTACCACCGGCGCCCCACACTTCCTCCCACAAGACTCTACTCCTTCCCTCTTCTTATTCATGCTGTTCCTGCGCCTCACCCACGCCCTCTTGAATGTAGGACAAAAGCTCCTTAGAACAAAAGCTCCTTAGAACAAAAGCTCCTTAGAACAAAAGCTCCTTAGAACAAAAGCTCCTTAGGACAAAAGCTCCCTAGGACAAAAGCTCCCTAGGACAAGAGCTCCTTCAGGAAAAAAGCTCCTTAGGAGAAAACCCCATAGGAAAAAAGCCCTGCAAGATAAAAGTCCCCCAAGGACAAAATGCCCCCTAAGATAAATGATAATAAGACTTTTTTTTAAACATTATTTTTATTCTGTATTATTTACTCTTTATGAACACATCTCAGACATGTAAAAATATTACATTTATTTTATCACAAGACTGGAATACCTAACCTAACCGTTTACTTTGCACTTTAACTGAGGGGGTTTTGTCCGGGGGGGCTTTTGTCCAGACCCCCGCCCTCTGAGCCACCAAAGCACTTAACCTGAAGCAGATAATGTAGTCATCATATTCTTCTCTTAAGAGGAGGTGTGGTCTCTCCGTGGACCATTCTACCTTGTAAATGTGTTGGTATAATTTACACTGAACTTACAGGCTAAAAGTATATTCCATTCACTACTAATACAGATAACAGTATCAAGTGTTGTGTTGTGATTTATAAGTCTCGTAATTCAGCTTCATGAACCGGAGGAAATTAGTCAGAAAAGATGATTGTTCTCAAACGCTTCGTTATATCATGTTTTTTTTCACGATTGTTCTCAATAGCTTCGTTATACCATGTTTTTCACGATTGTTCTCAAAAGCTTCGTTATATCATGTTTTTTTCACGATTGTTCTCAAAAGCTTCGTTATATCATATTTTTTTCACGATTGTTCTCAAAATGCTTCGTTATATCATGTTTTTTTCACGATTGTTCTCAAAAGCTTCGTTATATCATGTTATTATTCACAATTGTTCTCAAAAGCTTCAATACATCATGTTTATTCATACTTTTAGACTTTATTTTATTGATCTTAAAGTGAATTGTTTTAGAAAGACTGAAAGACTGGCACGAGAGAATTTCATCCTGTTTACCACTCCCGAAATAGAACAGTTTATTACACAACTCGTCAGTCATTGTACACTCTGCCTTTGATGGTGACACGCCCTGACGCTGACGCTGCCGAAGGTGGTAGGGAGATAGAGCTTCGAGCGTCCTCCTTAGTGTCGGCCTATTGTTGGGGTAAAGTCAACCCATTGGATCCTGTTGTTTAGTTACACTCCCTTAGTTACACACCCTTAGTTACACACCCTTAGTTACACTCCCTTAGTTACACACCCTTAGTTACACACTGTTAGTTACACTCTTAGTTACAATCTTAATTACACTCTTAGTTACACACCCTTAGTTACACACCCTTAGTTACAATCCCTTAGTTACACACCCTTAGTTACACACTGTTAGTTACACTCTTAGTTACAATCTTAATTACACTCTTAGTTACACACCCTTAGTTACACACCCTTAATTACACTCCCTTAGTTACACACCCTTAGTTACACACTGTTAGTTACACTCTTAGTTACAATCTTAATTACACTCTTAGTTACATACCCTTAGTTACACACCCTTAGTTACACACCCTTAGTTACACCCTCTTAATTACAACTCCCTTAATCACATTCCCCGCACCAATGATTATTTAATTAACTTTATCCCTATACCTGTTATCTTTATTAATTATCTTACCTGTGGGTCAGCAAAGACTACCTGGTTATGGGGTCATTAACATTATTTCATTATTAAACAAGCAAATCTGAGAAAGTTTTACCAGGTGTGTGTGTTTTATCTCTTTTAACAGTTACTATGAGCGGCAGTAGTGATGAAAACAGTGTAAAACAAAGCCTTATCGTATTTTCTTCTCTCTTCATTCTTTATTCTTTCATTTTATTTAATTAGTCACTTAACTCCATAAAACATCTCATCTCCTTCCTTCTCTCCTACATTCATTTCTATTCATTTTATTCAATCACTTAACTCTCCATATAAAAACAAAGAACTTTTTTCATCTATAATTAGAAAAGTTGGTGAAAGTTCTCCAGGAAATGTCGAGGCAAAGAGGGATATTATTAACAGGAGCTGAAGGGAACTGCTGGCTAAAAGGTCATTTGTCTACGACTTCTTTTTAACACGAAGTCATCCAAGTTCTTCTTTGTCCTGTCTAATGAAACTTGAATAGCCAGCCAGTTAAATGTCTTCCTTGATGGAGGTCTCTAGCCAATAAAACAAGTTATTTTTTTATTATCTCCTGTGCAATATTTGGTATCGTAATAGTCCTCGTTAGAAGTTCGTTGTTGTCATTTACGAAAGCTTCTTAAGTCATAATTACACCTGGAGAAAGTTTGATTGATGAGGTTGCCTTTGAATCGGAAGCCTATTTACCTGCCTACACATTAATTGTTTTTTAAGTTTGTTTCTGGTGTATCCTGACGTTAGGTTAGGTTAATATAACAAATTCTCTGTTGAAATATTTTTGTATTTTGTTTTGATATTTTTGTGTAATGATTTGTCGTTTCGTGTAAGTTTATTTTACTCAGTTGCTGCTTAACGTAACAAAATCCAGCTGTTATAATGTTAATAATATACACATGGTCGCCACATCTCACCTAGTCGAGTAATGTTGTGATAATTACCAGTAACCAAGAAGTTATAAAGACTTCCCTTGTGTGTGACTGCACAGGTAACACACAGTGACACCCTGACCATAAAAAATTCCCCAAGTCTGAACACTATTGAATTCATATCTTATAATAATCAAAATATTCCTTACCACATGACGTGTTTCACTTTGACAGTAAAACATATTTATTTATTTATTCACCAACCAGACAATAAACTACCCTATTTATATATACACACCAACACAATGTAAAGGTTATTAATTTGATTTAACGCCGAGGTGAATAGTGTTATATTTAGCAAGTGTATTTTAATAGTGCATCACAACATCGTCTATTGATAAAATTAAATCAATTTTAACAGAAATACAATTTTTTTTTACCCATTAGTTAACAATTTAGATTTTCCGTGTTAAAGTAATTATATACACTAACTGATTATCTATGTTTTTGTTTATTTATTTTTAAAACCAGGACAGAAATTTACAATACCTCAACCACCTCCACTGTTGATGAAATTATATTAATGGGAACGACATACATTGTAAGGTGTCTTTTTTTTATGATCTTTAAGTTACAGTTATAAACGGTACTTCACATTAACGCAAACTTCTCTCTATATTATTAAAAGTCTAAGTATCTTTGTGTGAATTAATGAAAATAACTGCAAATGTAGACGTACCCACAACCCTTCACGTACCCACAACCCTCCACGTACCCACAACCCTCCACGTACCCACAACCCTCCACGTACCCACAACCCCTTCACGTTACCCACAACCCTTCACGTACCCACAACCCTTCACGTACCCACAACCTTTCACGTACCCACAACCCTTCACGTACCCACAACCCTTCACGTACCCACAACCCTCCACGTACCCACAACCTTTCACGTACCTACAACCCTTCATCGTACCCACAACCCTCCACGTACCCACAACCCTTCACGTACCCCACAACCTTTCACGTACCCACAACCCTTCACGTACCCACAACCCACGTACCACAACCCTCCACGTACCCACAACCTCCACGTACCCATCAACCCTCCACGTACCCACAACCCTCCTCCACGTACCCACAACCCTCCACGTACCCACAACCTCCACGTACCCACAACCCTCCACGTACCCACAACCCTTCACGTACCCACAACCCTTCACGTACCCACAACCCTCCACGTACCCACAACCCTCCACGTACCCACAACCTCCACGTACCCACAACCTCCACGTACCCACAACCCCACGTACCCACACAACCCTCCACGTACCCACAACCTTCACGTACCCACAACCCTTCACGTACCCACAACCCTCACGTACCCACCCTCCACGTACCCACAACCCTCCACGTACCCACAACCTCCACGTACCCACAACCCTTCACAGTACCCACAACCCTTCACGTACCCAAAACCCTCCACGTACCCACAACCCTTCACGTACCCACAACCCTCCACGTACCCACAACCCTTCACGTACCCACAACCTCCACGTACCCACAACCCTCCACGTACCCACAACCTTCACGTACCCACAACCCTTCACGTACCCACAACCCTCACGTACCCACAACCCTCCACGTACCCACAACCCTCCACGTACCCACAACCTCCACGTACCCAAAACCCTCCACGTACCCACAACCTCCACGTACCCACAACCCTTCCACGTACCCACAACCCTCCACGTACCCACAACCCTCCACGTACCCACAACCCTCCACAGTACCCACAACCCTCCACGTACCCACAACCCTCTACGTACCCACAACCCTCCACGTACCCACAACCCTCCACGTACCCACAACCCTCCACGTACCCACAACCCTCCACGTACCCACAACCTTTCACGTACCCACAACCCTCCACGTACCCACAACCCTCCACGTACCCACAACCCTCCACGTACCCACAACCCTCCACGTACCCACAACCCTCCACGTACCCACAACCCTCCACGTACCCACAACCCTCCACGTACCCACAGCCTTCCACCCCACGTACCCACAACCCTCCACGTACCCACAACCCTCCACGTACCCACAACCCTCCACGTACCCACAACCTCCCGTACCCACAACCTCCTCCACGTACCCACAACCCTCCACGTACCCACAACCTCCACGTACCCAAACCCTCCAACCACACCTCCACGCCCACAACCCTCCACGTACCCACAAACCTCCACGTACCCACAACCCTTCACGTACCCACAACCCTCCACGTACCCACAACCCTCCACGTACCCAAAACCCTCCACGTACCCACAACCCTCCACGTACCAACAACCCTCCACGTACCCAAAACCCTCCACGTACCCACAACCCTTCACCAACCCTTCACGTACCCACAACCCTTCACGTACCCACAACCCTCCACGTACCCAACCTCCTACCAACAACCTCCACGCCCACCCTTCACCACAACCCTCCACGTACCCACAACCCTCCACGTACCCACAACCCTCCACGTACCCACAACCTCCACGTACCCACAACCCTTCACGTACCCACAACCCTCCACGTACCCACAACCCACGTACCCACAACCCCAACCCCTTCACGTACCCACAACCCCTTCACGTACCCACAACCCTCCACGTACCCACAACCTCCACGTACCAACAACCCTCCACAGTACCAACAACCCTCCACGTACCCACAACCCTTCACGTACCCACAACCCCACGTACCCACAACCACCACAACCTCCACGTACCCACAAACCCTCCACGTACCCACAACCCTTCACGTATCCACAACCCTTCACGTACCCACAACCCTTCACGTATCCACAACCCTCCACGTACCCACAACCCTCCACGTACCCACAACCTTCACGTACCCACACCTTCACGTACCAACCTCCACGTACCCACAACCCTTCACGTACCCATAACCCTCCATGCCCACAACCTCCACGTACCCACAACCTCCACGTACCCACACACAACCCTCCACGTACCCACAACCCTCCACGTACCCATAACCCTCCACGTACCCACAACCCTCCACGTACCCACATCCTCCACGTACCCACAACCCTCCACGTACCCACAACCTCCACGTACCACAACCCTTCACGTACCCACAACCCTTCACGTACCCACAACCTCCACGTACCCACAACCCTTCACGTACCCACAACCCTTCACGTACCCACAACCCTTCACGTACCCACAACCCTCCACGTACCCACAACCCTTCACGTACCCACAACCTCCACGTACCCACAACCCTCCACGTACCCACAAACCCTCCACGTACCCACAACCCTCCACGTACCCACAACCCTCCACGTACCCGCAACCCTCCACGTACCCGCAACCTCCACGTACCCACAACCCCTCGAGTTACCACACTTTGGCTGCGACCTCCACCTAGCCAGACAATCAGTCGCCGTCATACATTAGTCTCGATGAATGATGAGTCTCCAGCCTGACTAACATTCATCTTAGTACGCGGCGCCCGAGGTAACACTGCCGGTCATGTATGGATAAACAATGTCCTATCTACACCAAGGACTCCGTTCTCTCGAACATCAATGATCCGCTCTGTTAATAGTAAATAGTAAATTCTTCCACTCAGCGTCAGGGGGGTTGTCATGTTCCTTCTTCTACTAAATGTACTATTACCATGATTTAACCTCTAATCGTTAAAGACAGTCATTATGATGTTACTTAACTGAATATTGTTAATTTATAATTGTAGAAAATTCAGTTTGCCCCTTGCCATTAAATATACGTCCTAAAGAAAAGTACAGCTTGACGACCATAAGACGGCTGTCAATATTGTCCTGCCATATAGCAATGACTTTAACTAAACTGATGGAAATGCACAGTCCCCTTCACTAGTGCGTTTAAGGCTCGTCAGGTTTTGTGCAGTGTGGCAGCGTTGTGTTTGTTTACATTCGACATAAGGAAACTCACAATAGTAAACGTACTATGGAATGAAATAAAACAATATTAAAACAAATATCTCAATGATAATGATTTGTGGAACGTTTATATGACGAGCCCCTGTAAACGCAGTAGTGAAGGGGAATATACCTGGTCGGGCTGTGTTGAGCCCCAGTGGTATTTGTTGTCGATTGCCTCTGAGAGCTTTACATGTTAGGTGATGGAATTTTTGGTGAGCGCTTCTGAGGAAAAAATATTTTGCGAAAAATAGTAAAGGTTTTATCCAGTTTACAAAAAAAGAATAAAATGTACGTTAAAAATGAAAACTAAGTCGACTTTTTAGAGACCATTGTTATGGTAGAGAGATTGTAAAGGTTTTCAGTAGAATTCTTTTAGTTTTCCACCATAGAACCTAATTTTCAGCAACAGTATATAAGGTAACACTGTGAACTTTCTTGCTCTATTAGGCTGTGTCAACACCAGAGTCATTGGCCGTTTGGTCTCTTCAGCCATCGAGTCCGTGGCTCAACAGACCACACTAATTGGTTAATGGCCCCTTAACTGGCGCCGTGTTTACATTTACACATGCACTTTCCCTTATCAACAGACCTAACCTAACCTAACCTAACCTAACCTAACCTAACCTAACCTGTTCGTCTGTGGGTATGTAGAGTTATGTAGAAATTATTACATTTTAAATATTTTAGTAATATATCCACGATTTAGATATACGCTCATCTTTACAGACAGACAGAGAGACAGAGACAGACAGACAGACAGTGTAGTAGTGACTGGGGAGAGATTGAGTGTATTAATATATCAAAGTCAACACAGTGAGGGAAACTTGTTGACACGTGACGTCATAGTACAGTAGCCGAGCACCAAAAACTTTGATCTTTTTTATCATAAATTTAATTAAAGTTAAATTCCGGTGGAGTGTGTTTCTGATATACTGAATAAACTCTACTAGTAATGAGAACTTCTCCAGGCAGCGGGGAATACACCGGCCAGTATTTTCACACCAAAAATAATATATATATTTTTTTCTTTTAATAACATTCGGCAGCTGAGATTAATGGCAACTTTGGGTCTTGAGACAGGATATCTTTTTTTCCCTTCTGTCCTGAGAGAGAACTGACAGAGTGACTCGTGATCTTAATACCGTCACCGGCTATAATAGTTTCCTACTGAGGGAAAGTTTCTGTCTCCTGAAACACACACACACACACACACACACACGGCACAAACTCTATGCACGTTCTTGTCTTTCTCACATTTACGATTTGATCAATATTTTGTTATTATATATATATATATATATATATATTTGCATTACCCATTTAATAGACATCAAACATAATGACTATCTTAATTAAATGGTATAAGGTATAAGCCATGAATTATCAGTTAGTAGCCATTAAGTCTTATAGTGAATTTCAAAATAAAACTTGAAATATCAAAGTCTTGTGAAGAAATTTGAGCCATAGAAACTTTTCCGCCTTTCTCAATGCTGTAGTGATTTTTTTTTCCTTTGATGGATAATAAGAAATATATAAAGTTCTCGCTGTGAGTTTGTGATAGGAGGTAATGGAGGGGGTGGGGCGGGTGGGGCGGGGCGGGGCAGGGCGGGCCTGGTATGGCGGGGTGGGTCTCGAGGGTATGTTCTTCTGTTGTCTCGACCAAACCCTGAATCTCTCTCCCAGTCCTGCCTGGCAAGACGAACTTACTGTCCGTTACAACACAGCTATAGTACTTCCTATGTGAATCCATAATGTGCCTTTCCTTTTTGGATGGTATTGTCTAGCGATAGTAGTTTACATGTCCGGGGGTGACTGGATGGAGGTGGGGAGCGGGTATAGTAAGGAGTCGAGGATGAGAGGTTGTCTCTGTATGTCTGTGTTTTTCTTTTACACGTCCACAGTTTATAAAGATGGGGAGCTCTGAAAGTTGATAGGATGTGGATGGCCGAGGGAAAGTCCTGTTCTATCCATCCTCTGTCCCTCCACGAGTGTTGGATCGCACCAATAACTCAGACGAAGCCGAGCGGGTATCGTATCTTGTCGTTTATAATATTATAGACGAAGGTAAATTATATCTACTGAATATTATGAAAACAAGAAATAAGTGTTGGCAAGAGGTGGAATATCAGTCAGGAATTGGGTCAGCAGAGTGTGTGGGGGAGGGGGGTGGACTACTGCTGCCTTCATTGTCGTAAAACTCGCTTCAATCTCTTTATTGGCCGTAAACTCCTCTTTTTAGCCTTTACCGCTGAGTTTCACGTTCATATACCCTGGCTTGAGTCGTTCTCCTCTCTTATGATAACCTGCTGTTGTACCACTGACTTGCCTTCCTCTTGGTGTGATGGAAAAAATTACGTTTCATTTAGTCATGATTTTAGCCCCTCACATATGAAACTAAATGGACTTTATGTTTCCCCGTACCTTAGTTTTCCCCTAAGTCTTTCAATGTCAGGTCTTATATGGAGGAAAATCTTTTTGGTAATGTGGATTGTTAGTATATTCGGGTTTATTGGTTAGGTTAGGTTATCCTTCCCTGGTTACCTCATCGCCAGCTCCTGCCGTCTAAAATGTTTAAAGTCGTTCTGACACACAAACAATAACCAGCGATTAGATAATTACTCTGGTTCTTGGGCTCTCAGTTGTTCTTGATGTCTAGGTACCGTTAGTGGTGTGTGCTCGTGTGTGTATGTGTGTGTGTCTCTGCGTGCGTGTGTGTGTGTCCAAGTTGAAATAAAATACATCCGCACAATTTGAGAACGTGAACCGCGCTGAGGTCGTGTTGGGGGTAAGAGTGGCAAGGAATCCTTTGATCTTCCCATGCAAGTCTTCAGGAGCCGCCTGTAAAAATGTCTCTAATATTTTGTGATGAGTTGAATCCTTCGTTTTTATTTGTCATATATCATAAAATTACGTCACTTTTAGAACTTGTTTCGGAATCTTTTGTCGTTTTCTCTTTATATAGTAATTAATATCGATCGTAATATATAGATACCGGTATATACAGTTCTTATAAGAGATATAAGAGAAAACCCAGCGGCTCAATCCTTAATATTTTTCATTTCCAATAAATTTACGTTCGATTTTCTTTATATCTGATCGTGGTGACTTATTTTGGTGGTGATATTGGAAATGGATTTGCAGAATTTAGTTAAAGGTGATCATCCCTCAGAGCTGGTAGTGGTATGGTAGTGGTGGTTATGGTGATGGCGGTGGTAGTGATGGTGGTAATGGTGGTAATCTGCTACCTACTTGTGTACCTCTTATTAGAATGATCCATGCGAGTTCAGTAAATATGAACAGTTGACGATGAATGTTCACGGTGACTATGTTCAATGGTTCACGATTAACTTATACACCAACTAACCCGTTCTGACACACACACACACACACACAGGAGAGCATTATGAAGAAGTAAGATATATGTTACAGAGAAGTCATGTTGAGAGATCCAGGAGGGGAAGGAGGACCTAAATCTGACCTGACTATTTCTATTCACTGTAACACCCACCACGAGCCCTGAATTTCTTACTTGGATACACAATAATTTAGATGTAACCCAAGATATATATTTAGGTAGTTTGTGAAGTCCCTGTAAATATTTGTCATCTGGTAACAATATTTAAGAAAAACGTATATTTCTTTTCTTCCTACGGCACAGAAATGAACAGTAGCCAATATTGTGATTATTTTTATTTGATATATTGAGAATTTAAAGTTACTCTTAACAGCTGTTTTCCCTCGTATGTAACTCCATGTTGTCAAACGGCCCAGAGAAGTCAGGTCATCGCTCGTAATAATAGTTGACATTTGGTTTGAATTGAATTGAATTTGAATTGTAACAGTTTATTTAGCCAGGAAAATACAGATACAGAGTGGATAATAATAACAATATTAACATGGTTGAGTAAAGTTATCTTAAACACAACACTGATAATTATAATTATAATTATAATTACTTTGACAAGGTATCAAATTTTTGCTGTTGAATCTAAATCCGTCACTCTATTTGCCTGCCCGGAGCACAGGTGAGAGATACTTACTGTTCTAGCTTACAAATTAGCTACAGAACACACCGGACTGTACCTGGTATATATAACATGCGCTTTTGGTATAACTGACATAAGGTTAGGTTAGGTTAGGTTAAGTTAGGTTAGGTTAGGTTAGGTTAGGTTAGGTTTTAACTGCGGTGTAAATACTAAAAATAATTTAACTTAATTTAACTTCATATAATAGTGTAAATCAATAGCATTGGTACTAATTTGACTTAAGTAACATTCGATTAAGAAAGAGAAGGTCCATTAAAATGATATAGTTATTTTTATCAAATATATTTAAGTTTTCATGTTATCGTGTGTTTAATAAAGAACATATGATATTGGGGTTGGATCCATAAACCGTAAACAATGATGGACTCTATATTGTTTACAGGTAATACAAAATCGATTATAAAAAATATAGAGAATTAAAATAAAATTAAAAAAGGGTAAATGAGAGCTTAAGCCTTTTTCACGGCCCAAATTACTTCACGGAAACGAGTTCACTTGGAATGGTAATCCGTTTTAATCTACACACACACACACACGCACACACACGCACACTGCACCCAGTTTCTATGATGATATTTCTATATGTATAATAAAGTTAAAGTCATACATTTATCTAATAAATTTATGCCTTTACGGAACACTAGTCTAGATAAATTTATACTCGTCTGGGTGATGGATGAGTTCTAGCACCGCGCTCCTAAGGGGGATGGAGGCTTGGCTCTCTCTCCCTCTCTCTCGCCCTTCAGAATTGCAACTGACTGGGAATGGCGATGAAATTAAGACCAAATGAAACGTTACTGATAAGAACCTCTCATGGGAAGTATATTAACGAAGGAGGAGGAGATGATGGTGGGAGAGATGGTAAGGAGGATTACTAAGTGAATTAAGATTGTGACGAAGAAGAGTTAGATTAGGTTTTAGTCAGTGTTTGCTATCGGTAGGTCGTTGGCTTCTTGTACAGACGAGGACCAGACTTCACACACACTGTGATTAATATTATAATTCTACAAATATTCTCCGAGTAGATCTTTCAGCTCACGTAATTTCCAAGTATTATTTTATCAATGTTATTATTTAACTTTTCTGCCTCAACCAAGTGTTTCAGTTTTAACCATTACCAGGGACAAGATGTTCTAATTGATATAAATGTTGGTGCTTAGTTACTGCTGGTAGGGAGACCGGGGGACAAGCGGTGAAATGGACCGTTCCTTGTCCCCGGAATAGAACACTGGACTATTTACTTGAAACACACACACACACACACACACACACACACACACACACACACACACACACACACACACACACACACACACACACACACCTTTAAAATTCACACGCAAGAGGGGTATTATCAGCTGACGTTTTATGGATCTTTTATGTTCAAAAATAAAATTCATAGATCATTCAAGATTCATGAGTGTGAGTCATCCATTACCTAACCTAACCTAACCTAACCTAACCTAACCTAACCTAACCTAACCTAACCTAACCTAACCTAACCTAACCTAACCTAACCTAACCTAACCTAACCTAACCTAACCTAACCTAACCTACACGATATATTACCAAGAATACCATTGAAGGAATAACATAAACAAACAGATGTACATATA
>NW_024712913.1:3645587-3653087 GCF_018991925.1 Homarus americanus
TAATGGTGACAGATAGACAGGCAGACAGACAGACAGACAGACACAGACAGACATAAAATTAAGCGGCCTCAGTTTTATTCATCTCATCCTCCCCATCATAACCCCCCTTTAAAAAATTTTGGGACCGAGTTGTTGACGGGTTAGATTGTTTTCATAACAAAGCGCTGATGTACCAAACTACCGCTTTATATGAACGATGACATGACCTATAAACGTAAGCGTGTGGTGCGACAGGTATCTATATACATGACAAATATGGTCATTATCACCACCCCTGGATATTTATGGTGCACATGATACTGTAATTGGTGTGTGTGTGTGTGTGTGTGTGTTTGAGTCTTTGTGTCGGGGTTTGTTAATAGCTTGTTAGTGTGTTAACTTAAATATTAATGAAATTTTGTAAAAGTTAGTAAGTGCGGTTCAGTCTAAAGTGTTCTTAAGGAAGTGTTGTATGTACTGTAGTTGTCTATTTTCCAGAGTTGGACAAGTGTGATGTTTCCTTCTCTGTTTCCTTTCGAGATAAAAATAATAATTCAACTTAACACAACAAAAACACGTCGGTTCAGCACGATAATCAGCATTTTGTCTTCTTAAATGAGGACTTACGATGCTCTCTTGTCTCTACATTCCTTTAAGCACCAGATCCAGTGTTTCCCAGAGTCCCATTAATAAGTTTTCCCATTTCTTTACACACAAATGAATGTCGTCGCCTTTATCTTTTAACGTGTAATAGGATTTAGTCTTTCAGTTATCACAGTTTATTAAAATTTCAAATAAACTTTTATTATACTTATAATCGGGTAACTTGTGCGTGTATTTCCCCTACGAGAAACAACGACGAACGTTCCACCCTCACCATGCATGCCACCACTGGCCTTCCGTCTTGCCAAGCAGCGAGGAATTCTTCGGTAATTAATTTGGTTCCAGAGAATCATGAGAATACCCAGACAGACACAGACAGACAGACAGACAGACAGACAGACACAGACAGACACAGACAGACAGACACAGACAGACAGACACAGACAGACACAGACAGACACAGACAGACAGACACAGACAGACAGACAGACACAGACGGACACAGACGGACAGACACAGACAGACAGACACAGACAGACAGACATAATCTAATCTTTTCCAGAAGGATAATATCGTAACACAGGCCAATCTAAAGGAGATTACTTCAAGTTGTTTTGTTGGTTGATAACGAAAAGAATATTTTAATAAGGTTGTGAATACTTTAATCTTCAAGAGGTCCTCGTACTGACCAAAAACTGGCGACCATTTACCTCTCAGTTCTTCCTTAATAACGAGAGCATTGATGTAAAAAGTGGAATTTGTGGGCGTTTGTAGACCCTTAATTGCTTTATTACCTGGAGAATATTTATGCGTGCAGGTAAATAGATTTCTGGGTATGTGTGGTAAGAAATGACACGTGTTTCTCATAGTCTTCTTCCTCCCTCTGCTACCACACACTTACCTGTCCTAATGAGTTATATTCAAGCAGGTGTTTTGATGTACAGGTGAGCAGAAGTATCACTGTCTGCACACTATATAGCATTATGTTGTATTGATGAGACTACACTTAAAAAAAGAGGTTAGGTTAGGTTGTTACATGTGGATGAAAATACTTGTTGATGCACAAAAACTTGTATGTTTGATTAAGAATACAAACTGGTTTAATTTATTTTTATTTAAGTGTATATAGTTCACCAATAATTTGTAGTGTGGAAGTCTCCCATTTCCCCCAAACGACTGTCTTACCTCTAACTCTTGATTGAGAGAGAGAGAGAGAGAGAGAGAGAGAGAGAGAGAGAGAGAGAGAGAGAGAGAGAGAGAGAGAGAGAGAGATTCTTCGCCTCCTCGACTACTGATGCTCAAAGGATAAATAAATCCGTTTTTACACCATGCAGCGTGAAGTAGAATGAAAGGAATGATCGTGTAAAGAAGACAAAGAAACATGGAAGACAAGGAAATTAACAAGTTATAAACATAATGAAAGAGAAAACGGAAACAAGATGTAACAATAGATGAGAACAAGGACAAAAACAAAGACAAAAATGGGAAAATAATAAAATAACATATTTTTTTCCCTTGAGACAATAGAAAATCATCTTGGGAGTCAGGTCATCTTGGATCTTCTCGGGGGAACTTATATAAAATATTGTCCCCTTTTTTTTTATGGCTAGATCTTGACATTAAACCCAGACTAATGTAACTTCCCCCCCATGGATGCAAATGGACACGTACAAACACATCTACACTAAGTATATTTGTCTGTTTCATAATTTCTATAAAAAAAAAATCAAATTTGCTACAAGTATGGATGTAGAAAACAAAGTCAATTTAATAGAGAAGATTGTCGATAATATTTGCTGTATAATATCCCATTCCGAACGCTGTGTCATGAGTTTCAAGGATATATCGTTGTTGAAAAATTCTGGACGCTCTTTCACGGGTCTTAATTAAACCAAAGACTGGGAGTGGAAATGAAACAGTGAACCAGAGTATGGATTTCGACGTAGTTCGTGACCCTGACCAGTGACCCTGAACTTTGACCCTTAACTTTGACCCAGACGTTTTGACCTCGGATTCACAGGTTCATGGGTGGCAAGAGAGGTCTGACAGGAGTTTTTTTGGTGGATGCATCTCCGTCTAAAGACTATTCCGACGAAACACAGCGACAAATGTTCAAATGATATACAGTCGTTGGGTATAAGACAGACAGTGGGGAGAATGGTTTTGATAAACAGTCTGGGTAATATATCAGATTATTTATTGTATTCGTCGAAAGAAACTGTTTAGTGAAGGATGTTTTGAAGTAAATATTATACACTACACAGTGTTACAAACCTTTATATCTGAATGGGTATTGTCAGACTCCTACGTCCTATTTGACAGCGGATATCGTTGTTGACATATTGTTATAAAATATTGTTTGCCTTCAATAGATTTTGTGAATATTTGACAAACTAACCCTCACTGCTACGGTGTGTATGAGTGTTATTGACTGCAGGTAACTCGGTGATTTTTCTTTTGTATTTATGTAAACTGATGTTCCAAAAACTCTTACTGTAGAGGAGGCCGGCTGTGATGACTCATAAACGTACAGATATTACTATGTTAACAAACCTTAAGGCCAAATAACATTGCTCTGAGTTAGTGTCCGGCTGAACCTCCTGCTCCTACACCGTCAGGAGGCTGAGTCAGTGTTAGACCTGGACAACGTTACCGTGACTCCGTGATGACTGGCATGGCGTTGGTATCCATTTACAACATCTACTATGAGTCATATGATCTGAAGCCTCGGATTATTCACATCGTTCAGAAACATGTAAACTCATTCATGCCTAAAGGTCGCGGATGTAGAACTACCAATAGTTCAGAAAAAAGGTCGAGTAACATTGCTCGTAAAACCTCGAATCACATCGACTCCATGACTAACGATGCCTTTGGGGCGACAGTGCGGCGTCTCCAATCTTACCCTGACGTGATACCAAGAGTCTTATGTTAAAGATTTAAGACATACTAGGTGGGGTTACCGAGATGCTGAAAACATATAGCAAAAAATATAACTATAAATCAAGGAAAAATTATGTTTACATTCTCACAACAAATACTCAGCAGTTAAGGAATTTGCCTGTGTTTAAGTAACAAACTGGACCACTAATATTTTTTTATGTGAAAAGTGCTATGAATTCTTTAATAGTAAAACATCTTTAATATTTTAATTTCACACAAAAAAAAACCGTACAGAAATAATCATCATTACCCGTGCAGGACGTCGTGTGCTCCATTGCATTAAAAATATTATATTTCTCTGCGGTACAGGACGCCGGCGCTCGTCTGGGATATAAATGAAGCAGATAATGTACCACAAGCTTTTGGAACTATTTCTTAAATGGCAGGTGTCAATGACGGTAATTCCGAGGTCGCCAGCAACACCTTCATGTTTAATATATTTTGAAATCATTTGGATTAATTCATTACTGGATATTTAGTAAAACTATATTGGATTTACTTATAATTACTTGTTAAGTTTAACTGTGGGGCTGAGGTATATAAAATTATGAAAGACCATACATGTACGACGCAACCTAACCTAACCTAAGAATTTTCGACTAATCTTTATTAAGTTCTGTAAGATGAGGGAGGTTACTGTGGGAGTGGACCCTTTTATTACTTGTCCTAAAAGAGGTGTCGGGGAGGAACAGGAAAACCCCCGGGAATAACCACATAATGTACGTAAATTAAATTCCTAGGGCTATTCTTCTGGTAATGAACAAATTCTCTGCCGTTATAAATTTATCTAAAATACTCGTAACTGTTTTAGGTGTGGACACATATTAGATACGCCATAGTACCATATTAACTCTGCTAAGCCTTGAGTTAAGAAAAAAAAGACATTTCTAGGATTATCGATAACGTGGGAACCCGATAGTCCACGATAACAATACACACTGACATACCCAAGAGGTAAACATAAATATATTACTATTAGTTTTAAATTGATGGTGTTTAGTTTAAGAAGTGATTTAGTTTCGTGCTTCAAGGGATTAGATGTTGAAGCACAGAAGTACATAAAAATAACAAGAACCACGAACCAAGGGAGAGAGAGAGAGAGAGAGAGGTGCTTCATAAACTAGTGTATTGTGCACCCTTCGGTCAGTCTCGGCTGTTTGTGGTAATAGTCTTGTTTGTTTTGGCCTCCGGATCGTGACTTCAGGTTCCATGCGTTAGTAATCGACGTGTGGAAGGTACGGCTATCTCATTAGATATTAGGATTAACTAAGATTTAATTCGCTATACCTTGCCATAATTTTAAGTATTAGGGCTATTTTAGTCAGACCATAGCTTTTGAGTAGGAGTTCATAGTCTCTGAATTCAAATATAGATTCACAAATTATACCATATATATATATATATATATATATATATATATATATATATATATATATATATATATATATATATATATATATATATATATATATATATATATATATATATATATATATATATGTCTGTACTCACCCCTGAAGATGTGAATTACACGAAAGCGCTTGGGAACTTCGTGTTTTCTTCTTTCCTTGTGGTTATCAGCATATACCTAGATCACGCGCACCTACAGTGATTTACTTGCATATATATATATATGCTGATAACCACAAGGAAAGAAGAAAACACGAAGTTCCCAAGCGCTTTCGTGTAATTCACATCTTCAGGGGTGAGTACAGACTAGAGAGAGTAATACAAATCAAGGTGTATATATACAGAGGAGGGTGAGACCAGGTCCACAATGGTCAGGTATTAGGTAATGACCCTACTAATCTTTAAATAGCACACAACGGTTGGTGGTCAGGTCAGATGGTCAAGTGACCCGGCCTTCTCACCTGATCACAAATCTTCTTAATTACAAAATTGTCCAGCTTGTACATGCCGTTACTCAAATTCATGTTGAATGCTTCGGTATGTTTAATAAGACTAGATTCTATGATGTTCCTACTGTCAATTGACTTACATGGTAATATTGAGGAGGCATTATCCCAGTCAATGCAATGCTTGTTATCCCTCAAATGAACAAACAGAGCATTGGATTCCTGGCCTGTCCTAACACTGTATTTGTGTTGTTTAATTCTAGTTGCAAGATCTTTACCTGTCTGGCCTAAGTAAAACATATTACATTCCTTGCAAGGAACTTTATAAATGCAACCAATTGTGTTGTTGGGGGAGTTCTTGATTAACATTTGTTTAACAGTGCATGAGTTTTTAAATGCCACATTAACCGAAGCATTCAACATGAATTTGAGTAACGGCTTGTACAAGCTGGACAATTTTGTAATTAAGAAGATTTGTGATCAGGTGAGAAGGCCGGGTCACTTGACCATTGTGGACCTGGTCTCACCCTCCTCTGTATATATACACCTTGATTTGTATTACTCTCTTTAGTCTGTACTCACCCCTGAAGATGTGAATTACACGAAAGCGCTTGGGAACTTCGTGTTTTCTTCTTTCCTTGTGGTTATCAGCATATACCTAGATCACGCGCACCTACAGTGATTTACTTGCATATATATATATATATATATATATATATATATATATATATATATATATATATATATATATATATATATATATATATATATATATATATATATATATATATATACACAGCACAGGTGGTCGAGAAATCAGGAAAGCTTCTCTCCAGGTATTGCCTATATTGAATAGTTTCGCATTTCTGATCTAAATGACTGAATTAATTTCTCTTAAAGTTGCATGGAGGTGAAACTGTGGACGTCAATGTATTTTTTTGGTATCTAATTTACCTAATGGCTACCCTAATTAGGTGTGGCCATGCTGAAGGAAGGTGACCAGTGACCTCTATTGTTCTTGATAATCTTGTGTACTATTTTGAGCTGTTATTGTACCATAGGTTTACCTTCCTCTGTGTGAAGGAGTATTTTCCTTAGATTCGTCTTCCATGAGACACTAGCGAGCTTGAAGTTGTGTCCCCTCGTGTTGGTGGTGAGTGAGATCAGCCTTAAGTGAACACCTTAGCTCTGGGAACGAAATACAGTAATTGCTTAAGCTTTATGAATTTATTCTTGACTCTCTTAACTTTGCCAGATGTTTTCATTTTAACCATTTTACAGGTTTTGAAAACTTTGTAATTCTTCTCAATTCAGTCTGTGGTGAGGCTTTCTTTCCTCAATTTTCCAGCTGATTCTGTATTCACTACATCAATTTCGATTTCATCAGAGGTGTTGGAGTTCCAGATGACTTATTGTAGATTCTTTTCATGTCGTCCTTAAGAGTAAGATCGTTGAGGCTTCTTAATGGTATCTTGTCGTCACCAAAAACTTCCCACTTTTCAGAGATTATTTTGAAAAAGAAGAAGTTTAGTTGGCAGAGTAAGCAGCCCTGAAAGTCATATTATTACAAGTTAAATGAATTGTCTTTTTACCTTTTTTGTTCTTGTTTATAAACAAAGTAGAATCAATAGTTAACCTACAACAGGTGTTAGTTATAAATCAGGCCGGTGGTATCTCCATATTGAACCAACAGTAAGGTAATCCCATAGCTCCTGTTGCCTCTACCCACCTCGTCTAATTAACTCCTAACGCAGGTATCCAACAGGTACTGTTAGAAGTATATTGTTAATGACAGATCAAAAACCATAAATAAAGACAAACATTTTTCATGATGTTAAAGTTGTTGATGAAGTTTTGGGTTACAGAGTCGCATCCTTATATATTGAAAAAAAAAATTAAAATTCACTAATGGTGTTACAAAAAAAAAAAAACTTACGAACATATTTAAATAACATAAAGGGGGAAAATGTATTTATAATAATGGAACATTTTTTCGGTTTAATTTTCGTTGACAGAAAAAATAATTTACATATTGTTGTACGTTCAAATTGTTTGCAAAATAACATATATTTCTACCGACAATAACCAGCCTGTCAGCGGTACTATATGTCACTGTCTC
>NW_024712913.1:3655587-3756913 GCF_018991925.1 Homarus americanus
AGAAATAAATACATCCTACTGGCATCCTGAGTGAGGAATGACAACAGCAGTCCCAGCAGTTTGTTGTGTATTCTAAAAAATCCATCATGGTATTACGAGGGTCTGCTGGCGGCTTTGGGCTGAGGAGCCCACGTCCTGAGCCTTTATATTGGGAAGGTTCAGCTGCCAGGTTTCAATATTACATAACTGGTAGTAGGAGAGTGTGCAAGGAGCCTTCTGAGTAACAATGGTGGGTTATTATTTTTCTTGACAATTAGCTACCAAGACTAAGTTCGTTTTATACCTTAAGGGGGGCGGGTAAAGAGGGGGAGGGGCGGGGGAGGAGGGGAAGGAAGGGGGAGGGGAAGGGGAAGGACAAGAATCTGTCATATTTCCCGTTCCCTTTTTATCATCTCATCAACTTTCATGGTTACGAAATCTTTATAAACTTTTATGTCCAAATATCGTCAAATACTGTTCTTCTGCTGTATCACTGGCATTGCTTCCACTCTCCTCTGATGCCCAGATTATAAATTAAATCCTCACTTAACATATTATTTAACTTAATCCCATAACACTGAATGGTTGACGTTATCCACACACACACACACACACACACACACACTACTACTACTACTACTACGACTTTTTTTTTTTTTTTTAACGTGGCCTCCAGCCTCCCCCAATAGCCACACCTTCGCCACCATTTAATTACCTTAATATTAAGTATCCTAATACATAAGTAGCTATCCTATCTGTGTTAAATTAGTTGAGCCGCAGATCTATGCGGCATTCAGTAACAGTAGCCTCATAGTCAATATCTGCAGCAGTTGTCGGAGTTGGGGCAGAAGCTCTCGTTCCCCTGAGGCAGAGCAAAGCCGACCGAAGGAGAGAGAAAGACTGTCGACATCTCATCCAGGCTGTAACATAACTTCTGGGCTGCTGCTTCTGTT
The DNA here is from genome assembly GCF_018991925.1 of Homarus americanus. Classification (NCBI taxonomy): domain Eukaryota; kingdom Metazoa; phylum Arthropoda; class Malacostraca; order Decapoda; family Nephropidae; genus Homarus; species Homarus americanus. The sequence continues at coordinate 3,656,520 of NW_024712913.1, forward strand.
CGGAGATTAACTCCGCGAGTCTGGCGTAGAAACATCTTGCACTTGGTCCCATCCCACCAGAGGTTGTGAACACTAGAGGAGTGAAGCTGCCTTGATCAACGTTTTGAATTCTCTCCCCATATGCCCTTCTCTTGTCGTTCTCGTTTCTCCTATGTGCAGCATCGAGAGCTAGGTTACGGTGACATGCGGCCATGGGATCAAAAATCCTGATGTCGAAGAAAGCTCGCTGCCCCCGCGTCCAGAATCCTCGAGCACTGACGTCCACACGGGCTTCGTTAGATGTGTTTGAAGTCCTGTGTTGGAAGATCTCACCATCCAATGGAAGGAGGGTCGGTTCTACCATGACATCCCTGCAGATTTCCTTCAACATATTTGCTGTGAGATCCCTTACCTCGTCATGCCTCATGCATATGAAGCCCCCCTTCTTGCACACCATGGCGTGATCGCCATCATAGGAAGAGCCACACACGCATTGGGAGGGCAAACCTTCTACTGGCCGGCTACTACTACTACTACTACTACTACTACTACGTGGCCTCCAGCCTCCCCCAATAGCCACACCTTCGCCACCATTTTATTACCTTAATATTAAATATCCTAATACATAAGTAGCTATCCTATCTGTGTTGAATTAGTTGAGCCGCAGATCTATGCGGCATTCAGTGACTGTAGCCTCATAGTCAATATCTGCAGCAGTTGTCGGAATTGGGGCAGAAGCTTTCGTTCCCCTGAGGCAGACCAAAGCCGACAGAAGGAGAGAGAAAGACAGTCGACATCTCATCCAGGCTGTAACATAACTTCTGGGCTGCTGCTTCTGTTCGGAGATCACCTCCGCGAGTCTGGTGTACATAAGAACATAAGAAAATAAGGAGTCTGCAATAGGCCGGTTGGCCTGTGCATGGCAGCTCCTGTCGAGAGTTACTACCACTCTCTATCATCCATGAATCTATCCAGCCTCCCTTTGAAACTTTCCAGAGTTCCAGCACTTACTACAAAATTGCTAAGCTTGTTCCACTCGTCCACCACCCTATTTGTAAACCAGTTCCTTCCTACCTCCCTCCTAAACCTAAACTTATCCAACTTGAATCCGTTGTTCCGAGTCCTATCCTGCTCGGATATTATAAGAGCTTTATCTATATCACCTTTATTGATTCCTTTCACCCACTTGAATACTTCTATCATATCTCCCCGCACTCTTCGTCTTTCTAGGGAATGCAAGTTTAGTTTCTTTAACCTATCCAGATATGGAAGGTTTCTAAGTCCCGGAATCATTTTCGTCATTCTTCGCTGCACCGAGTCTAGTGCATTGATATCCATTCTATAATAAGGGTACCAAAACTGAACCGCATAATCGAGGTGCGGCCTGACTAGCGCAAGATATAGTTGCAATAAAACCTCTGCACTCTTATTACTTACACTTCTAGATGTAAAACCCAATACTCTGTTTGCCTTATTTCGAACATTAATGCACTGTTTTCTAGGCCGTAGGTCCGGGCTTACAAGTACCCCTAGGTCTCTTTCACAAGTCGACTTCTCTAGGTTGATGTTGTTAAGGCTGTATACATTGACAGTATTTGTTCTTCCAATATTAAGTACGCTGCACTTGCTGGTGTTGAATTTCATTTGCCATTTTTCAGACCACCCCTGCAGCTTATTTAGATCCTCCTGTAATGCATTTGCATCCTGCCCTGAATTAATCTGCCGCCCTATTTTGGTGTCATCCGCAAACTTGCTCATGTCACTGCTGATCCCAGTATCTAGATCGTTTATGTAGATTATGAACAAGAGTGGGCCTAGTACTGACCCCTGGGGAACCCCACTGGTTACACGACCCCACTCAGATTTAACACCACCTACGCTGACCCTCTGCGTTCTATCGGTGAGCCACGATTTTATCCAATTTAAAATTTTCCCCTCGATACCATGAGCCTTAATTTTTCTCAGAAGCCTCTGATGCGGTACTCTGTCAAATGCTTTGCTAAAATCTAAGTAAATAACATCGTAATTTTCGTCATTATCTACTACCTCGAAGACTTTCCTAAAAAATGTCAGCAGATTTGTTAGACAAGATTTTCCCTTTGTAAACCCATGTTGAGAGTCGTAGATTAATTTGCTTTTCTCTAAATGCGATCGGATGTTATCTGCTATAATTGATTCAAGAAATTTCCCCATTACTGACGTCAAACTGATCGGCCGGTAATTTGACGCTGATGCTCTGTCTCCCTTTTTGAATATGGGTACTACATTTGCCTGTTTCCACAAGTCTGGCACAATTCCGGTGTTTAATGATTTTGTAAATAAGTTTACGAGGGGTCCGCTACTCTGTTCCCTACACTCTTTCAAGACTCGAGGGAAAATTTCATCCGGCCCTGGGGATTTTGTCGTCTTTATTTTATTTATCTTCTTAGGAACATCCTCTTTTCTGATAGTGATATTCTTTAATTTCTCTTCTTCCTTTCCCTTAAATATCAGTTCCACCTCTGGAATTTCATTGCGAATTTCCTCTGTGAAAACTGATAAGAAGTAGCTGTTCAATGCTTTGCTTATTTCTTCACTGCCTTTTATCACTTCTCCCCTCCCTGACTTTAAAGGCCCAACTTTGTCCTTGACCTTTGTTCTATATACCTGGAAAAATCCCTTGGGATTCGCCTTGGATTCTCTTGCTATTTTGGTTTCATAGTCTCTCTTTGCTTTCCTTACATTTTTCTTAAAATTCCTAGATAGTTCATTATACCTATTTTTGAGCTGCTCCTCCCCTCCCTTTAATTTCTTGCACTTGGTCTACTACTACTACTACTACTGTGCTGTCATTCGGAAATCGAGTATGACGATCATGCAGCAGTGTTACAATGATACTATTAGGGATCTCACCTAGGTTGGTGAGTTTTGAGGTGACTAAAGAGACCGATATGAGACCCATAGAGTCGTTTACATTTGTTGCACATGAGGAGGGCTGCATCTAGTGCGAGAGGGGCGGTGGAAGTGCCTTTCCGGCGTTGGCGCTTGTCTGCCTCGGTTTGTAGTTGGGCTAACTCGAAAGTATTGACACCTTCTCATGTGGTGCTCCTCCAAGAGTTACTGTGTGGATTAATCGTCTCCCAGGTGAGGGGGTCGATTTGGCACTTTTTCAAATTTGTCTTAAGACTATCCTTATACCTTTTCAATTGCCCGCTGGTGTTACGTTTACTATTCGTTAGTCGACTGTAATGTAGCTGCTTTGGCGGTCTACCGTCGTCCATGTGGGAAACATGGCCAGTCCAGCGTAGTACCGTTAAGCTGGATGGATGGTGGAGGTGTGTCTGAACCAGGGGCTAGTTGAAATAGAATCTGAGTCTTATGTACATTCACCTCAAGGCCGAAGTGTGCATACGCATCTGCGTAGGTGTTCAGGAATTCCAGTGTAAGCAACAAGGGTGAGGTCGTCTGCATAATGAAGTTCGGTAATGGAATCTGCCGACACCTTTGTTCTTGCCTGGAGTCGTCTTAAGTTGAAAAGACCCTGCCGGCTAAAATGGCACTGGCACGAGTAAGGAAGGCAGCCAAGAAAATGGAAAAGAGAGTTGGTGCCAGTACACATCCTTGTTTAACCTCTGTTTGGATGGGGTGCCGTTGTGCAGGACACTGTCGTTCATGCCATCGTAGAGTTGCCTCACAGTGATGACGAATTTTGGTGTGCAGCCAAAACGGCCCACCAGAGGGCCTCCCTGTTGACCGAGTCGAAGGCCTTGGTTAGATCGATGAAAGCCATTTATTTGTACAGGTCACGACGCTTTTCTTAGTAGCACTTTTCCTGTATCTGGCGGGCAGCAAAGATCATGTCAGTGGTACCAAGTGATGGTATAAAGCAGGGGTGGCCAACCTTTTGTGTGATGTGATCTACTTTTTCCACAGTTCCCCTGACGCGATCTACTAGCTTAATATTCACCCATTGCCATAAAATACGCAGATTCGTAGAGAGAGAGAGAGAGTAAACAAATAATATTTTTCAATAATTGTTATGATATATTGTTGTACTATTAACAAAATCACTGAAAGTCTGAAATAGGTCTTCATCCCGAGTTTTTCCTTTTAATGGTAGAATTTTCGGCAGTTCCTCTTTGGTACTCATGTCTTTAAACACCATTCTCATGAAAATACATAGTTGTGATTTATCGACCACATTAGTAGACTCATCAAATTGTAATAAAAAGAACACACACTCACGTATGTCTTGATTCAGTTGTTCACCCAAATCCTCAGCCATGAATTCACAGCGCCTCATGACAGTGTTTCTTGATAACTGAACATCCTTGATATATAACAGTATTTCAAACTTATTTTTGAAATTTTCAAACAACGAATATGCTGCTTCGAAAAAGGCCTCTGAATATTTCTCCATCTTGAAATGTATTTTTTTATGCTTTGTAAGTACTCGACTCACCCTGAATGATGCAATGGTTGCTACCCTTGATTTTCAGCTCGCTTCTGTAAAAAGAGTTTGTTGTGCAGTAAGCTGTGATTTCAGTTCATGAACTTTCCTCTTTCATAGCTCACTTTTGGGTGGGAAATCATTATCATACTTCTTGTGAAAACTTTTGACATGCCTTACAGGATTTTCTTTCTTAGCTAGAGCTGGAGACGCATGGCAGATCAAGCACAGACACTTCAAATTATTCACGGTAAAAAAAATACTCTTCTTCCCATTCATTGTGAAAATTATAAATTTGGGTATTTTTAGTACTTGGTCCAGAACTCATTTTTGGTTCAGTTGATGGCCAATAACCTATATTTGGAAAGATTAAGTCGTACGTGAATACGAGAATTACTTTTTTCCATGACTTTTCCTACATGAATATGAGAATTACTAACGTAACAGCGTAACTTTTTTTTTATAAGCAAATGTCATCGGCTAGTGTGGACACTTCTGTCTTCTCTAGGGTTGCGGCGAGAACTGTCGCTAAGCTAAAAAGTCAGTAATTCTCGTAATTATCCAAGACTTTTCCATAACAAGAGGCTGCACCTCACACTTCCAAGTATTGCACATGACTGAAAATCACTGCATTGTTGGTGACAAGTGTGTAGGCTCGCTGGGCAAGGTTGCCAAATATGATTCTCTCTCTCTATACTTTTGACAAGTCTCCTCAATATCGAGTCGACTTTTTCATTACCAAATTCATTAATACAAGGTTTAACGTGAATTTGTAAACTTATAAAAGCAAATACCTGCCTAGTTTTAGCCTACAACTGATGACAACTTGCTGATCAGTTTCCTCGCCAGGAACCAGCCAGCACCGGCCCGTATGAACGCGAACACTTCCTATCAGGTTCCGCCACACACAGCATGGCACAGTCGAAGTTTTTTTGTATGTATCGCTCTGATGTGTCCATAATGATAATCTATTCCCATAAAAAAATCTAAACAAATATAATATCCCAATGATTATGAGTAAAAGTTGAAGAGGATTTTTGTATGGCAGCTTAAGAAGGATGGATCATTGAGTTTAACTTTGCCATGCGATCGACTAGAGAAGATCTTGCGATCGACCAGTCGATCGCGATCGACAGGTTGGCCACCCCTGGTATAAAGTCACATTGAGGTTCAGGGAGGAAGTTTTCAACCTCTGGAACAAGTCTGTTTAGGAGGACTCGGGCGATAATCTTGTCAGCTACAGACAGCAGCGAGATCCTGCAGTAGTTGCCACAGTCTGACCGGTCTCCCTTGTTATTATAAATATTGACGTTGAAGGCGTCTTTAAGAGCTTGGAGGAATTCCTCCTTTTCTCATATATTCTCCAGGAGAGAGTGGAGACGACTGGTAAGCAGAGGTCCTCCTGCTTCATACACCTCTGCTGGGATTCCATCAGGCCCTTAGGCTTTGTTATTTTTCATCTGTTTGATGGCAGTAGCTATCTCATCCAGGGATGGAGGATAGGTGAGGTGGGTCAGCTTTGGATGCTGAGGGGCCTGCTGGGTAGTCAGGACATCCACATCGGTATTTCGGTTGAGCAGTGAGTGGAAGTGCTCTTTCCTGCACTGAAGGAGGCCTTCATCGTCTTTAATTATGGAGTTAACGTCGGGGGAGCGAAGGGGGCCTGCGCCACAAGTGATTAGCCCATAAAATGTTTTAGTGGAATTGAAAAATTCGCACATCTTGTGCTGATCTGCAAATTTTTGTGTTTCACATGCTTTATTTTTAAACCAGTCTTTCTTTAGATTGCGCAGTTCCCGCTGGGCTGCCGCTTTCTTCTTGCGGAAGCTATCAGCTTTGGTCTGAGACTGGGGGTTGTTCTACCAGTCAGTAAAAGCAGCACGTTTATCATCGATGAGTACATTGATTTCCGGGTCATTTTCATCAAACCAGTCTTGGTGTATTCCTTCGATCTGGCCGAGGGTCTCTCTGCAGGTTTTTGTCATGACAGTGTTGAAAATATCCCATTCAGTACTGGGAGTTGCTTTGTTTGCTGTTGGATTGTTTATAAGCCCATGTTCGAGCTACTCCCTGAAAGCAGGTGCTACCGCTGGATCCTCCAGACGCTTCGTGCTAAAACCTCTTCTGGAGGCTTGCTGCCTTCGCCGTTTTGAGGCGACGTGAAGTGAGGGCCTGGCTCTCACAAGCCGATGATCAGTGTCACAGTGGTCTGAGCCACGCATGGCACGGGTGATGAGGACATCTCGGCAATCTCTTTCTCTGACAATGATGTAGTCAATGTGATGCTAGTGTTTGGCTCGTGGGTGTTGCCACGAACCCCTGAACTTGTCGGCCAACCTAAACAAGTTATTGGTGATAGTAAGGTTATGTGCAGCACATTTACTGAGGAGGAGTAGGCCGTCTGGATTACATTTGCCTAGTCCATTTCTCCCTATGGTTCCCTGTCAAATGTCAGCATCTCTGCCAACTCTGGCATTGATGTCACCAAGAAGCACAACCTTGTCTTCTCTGGGGATAGATGTTAGCACTCTGTTGAGGTCGGCGTAAAAGGCCTCCTTGGTGTCATCCTCTGCATCCAGTGTTGGGGCGTATGCATTGATGAAAAAGGTATGACGTGAGTGATTCAGTGGGACTCGAAGTGTCATGAGGCGCTCATTGATCCCAATAGGCCTTTCAGTTAGCCTGTGTAGGATGCGTTGGCGGATGGCAAAGCCAACTCCATAAATACGGTTTCTCTCCGCAGCAGGCTTACCCTTTCAGAAGTAGGTATATAGCCATATCCCCATTCTTTGAGTTGACCCTCATCTGGGAGCCGGGACTCACTAATGGCTGCTATGTCGATGTTATACCTAGCCAGCTCTTTTGCCACTTGGCAGTTCTTCTTTCAGAATGCTCATTTGTTCCAGTATCCAGAAGGGTCCTGACATTCCATGCAGCGACCATAAGAGGTTGTATAGTTTGTTTTAGTTTGGATCTCTGATTTTGATTGTGTGGGGTGAGTAGAGTGACTCCTCGAAAGGGCTGCTCAGTTGCACAGACAGGACCAGATTGCACTGCTGCCTAGGTCCCAGCGCATAAACGACCATCTTATCTGTGCCGCCCATGTGCAGAGTTGTGACTAGAGACTCCCGGCAGTCATCTCTGCCTGTCCCCGTCGCCACTCGTCTGTCGCCATAGAAGTTTTGGGGGTATTGGGGTTTTGATAATGATGATGAGAGATATGATAAGCTGGTTGATGACTGCGCATGAGTTGATTTTTGTGGTGAGGCAGGAGTGCAGGCTGTAGCCACACATCTTGGCTCTCCCTTTTCCTGATCCAGTGGTGCAAGTGTTGCGACGACTGGGGAGAGGGAAAGTTGCAATGGACTGCCAATAGCCCAGTTTGTTGGGTTTCAACTTAGTAGCCTGTCAGCCGGTACAGTCGTTGGGTTTCCGTGGTCACCTCTTCCGCCTATACCGCCTTTCGGGTCTTGTTGGAGGTCTGTAAGCATGTCTGCCTGATGCGGGGCTCCACCACAGATTTTTCGTTCGATCCGATTCGATGGGATGGAGACAAGAGAGCCTATTAGGCTCAGGAAGGTGGAAGACGGTGTAGGAGGAAGGTAAAGGTTAGGAAGTGGGAAATAAAGAGGGAGATTGATAGCAGGTGGGCTGTCCACCTTACGGGGACGAGGTTAAGTCTGCCATGCCAGCAGTTCATGTCCACTACAGCAAGGGAAGGGAAGCCAAGCTAATCTAAGCTAAGGTAGATTGTGGTGTTTGGGGAGGGGGGCCTCCGTGTCCTCTAAGTATTCTTTGTTTTTATTTCGTGTATATTGGTTCTGGTTCTGTGTTGTCATATGTTATGCTCTTTGGTCACCAGTTGTGTGTTCTGGTATTGTCTTCTTGCATTAATTGTTGGAATATGGGGTCTTCTAGTTCTTGTAGTTTTTCCCATATTGCTAATGCTTGATTATGTGTTCTGATGTTGATTGTGGTTAGGTTATGTTCTGTGTGTAGCTCACTGGAATTTTTTGTATATGGTGGTCTGAGTTTTGCTGCTCTTCTGAGGGCTATGTTTTGAACTGCTTGTATTTTGAGTGTATTTCATTTCGTTATAGTGTTGAGTGGAATTGGGGGATATTCCAGGTGTGGTCTGACTAGTGCTTTGTAAAGGTGTATTGTATATTGGTGTTTAATTTGCGGAATCTTCTGAGTTTAGTTAGTTGGACCTTGGCTTTTGCAATTCTTTCTGTGATATGTGGTAGTATGCCGTTCCTTGTGATTTTGAGGCCGAGGATTTTCCCATTTTCTGCGTATGGAATGTTTTGATTGTTGACCATGATTGGGTAAGGTCTGGTTTTAGCTATATGAATTATCTTCAGTTTTTGTGTGCTAGTTTTAATTTTCCATTTCCATTCGTAATTGTTTATGGGTTCTATTTCTCGGCTAGTTCTGATTGCCATCATTTGTTTGGATTTCCCTGGGTATTGTTTAATTTGGGTTACGTCGTCTGCGTGTGCAATGTACTCTGGGTTTCTTGGTTTGGGCATGTCCGCTGTATACATGGTGCATAGTGTTGGTGATATGTTGCTGCCTTGGGGTACTCCACTGTGGAGGGTGAAGTTTTGACCTATGTAGTTGTCGATGGTGAGTTTGCATTGTCTGTTGTCAAGGAAATTGCAGAGGAGAGCCGTGATGTTGGATGGCAAGTTGAGTTGAATGATCTTGTATTTGAGCCCTTCATGCCATACTTTGTCAAAGGCTTTGCTGACATCTCTGAGTACTATGTTACATTGGTTTCTGTTGCTGGCTGCATTTGCGATGGATTCATATATTAAGGCTATTGCAGTGTTGGTGCCTCGGTTGTCTATTTATCTTCATACTCTAGGTGGTTTCTTAGTTTCTGGTTTATTATTTTTTCAAGGATTTTGCCAGGTGTTTCGAGGAGTGACATGGGTCTGTAGTTTCCTGCCTGTGTTGGGTTCTTTCCTTGTTTTGGAATGAGTCTTATTTTTGCCTTTTTAAATTTGGATGGGAATAATCCGCTTGCTATTGATGCATTGAAGATGTCTGCAAGCTGTTTGATCATTGGTGGTGGTAAGTTTTGCAGCACAGTTTTGTTTTTTTGACTTATTCCTGGCGATTTATTCTTGAAGCTGGCAATTGTTTTTGTGATGTCATGTGTAGTTATTGGAGCAATTAGTGGGTCGTTATTATCTAACGTGTTGAGGTTGATTGTCCTGGATTGTTGCCATGTGTCTGTGTTTTGGTTCAAGTGTGTTTCAACCACTTGTTCTGTTTCTCTGCAGAAGTTTCGGTTGTCCTCATCCGTGATTTGGTAGATGATGCTCCAGAATGTTCTGAGTATTGGTTCCTTGAGTTTAAGTTCTATAATCTTCTTGCCATTGTTGTTTATAAGGTAGCTGCTCTCCTCTGAGTTGGTTCCCATGAGATTTTTTTATTTTAGTCCAGAAGGCTTTTGGGTTTCTGTAGTCTGCTTGTGTGTTGGTTATTATCTGGTTCCATTTCTCGTCGTGTTTTACTTTTCATCTCTCTAGTAGTTCTTCTTTAAGATTTCTATATAATACAGTGATGTGTGGGCTCCAGCCATATGTTTCTATAAATTCATGTAGGTTGGTGAACTTGGTTTGGATGATATGTGCGATATGTTGTTTTTGGGATGTTGTTTTTCATGGCTATTGTGATTTTTGAAGACCAGGTTTCTAAGGCAATATCGATCTCGTTGGTGTTTTTGTTGTGGAGAGTTATTGTTTCGTCGGTGTTGAGAGCTGTTTTGAAACTTTCCCAGTTAGCTCTATTAAATGAATATCTTGGTGTCGAGGGAATTTGTTTTGGAGATGTGGAAATAGTTGCTATTATGGGTATGTAGTCACTGATGCTGGCGGGTCCAGGTTTTATGTGTGTGTGAAAATGGTGGTGTCCGTTTGTCAGAATTATGTCGGGATTCCCAGAGTTTCCCGGTGCTATGAATGTTTGAAAGTCTGGGCCTAGGTGTGTAATGCTGCCTTGCTCAATTAGGTTGTGCAGTACTACTCCAGCAGGGTTTCTGTTGTGATGTCCAAGGGTTGGGTGTCGAGAGTTCAGATCGCCTAGAAAGTATGCCGGGCTGTTTCGCCTGGTTAGTTTTAGGAGGTCGCCTGTCGGGAATATTGGTCTTCTGAATGGTAGGTCTGATGTTCCTATTATTGATGGTCCTTTGGTGGTGTTTATTTCTACTGCCAGGAAGTTACCTTGGAAGTTGTCAATTATTTTCTGTTGAATCGTTCGTTTAATTGCTATTGCTGTCCCGTCATGTAACTCTTCGTAGATATTTCTTTGGTAGACGTGATAATTAAATATTTATATTTTTTCGTTGTCTTTTCGCCCGTGTGCGTTGATAAGGATGATGTCTGGGTCTATTGTGCTGTATATGTTAATGAGTTCTGTTTTCCTCGCCAGAGTCCAGGCAAGGACGTTGTGTTGAATTATCTTTAATGATTTGTTTTGTATAGTCGTAGATCCCGAGAACTTGGTGCAGGGTGTTTGCTGGCTCGTGTATCTCCTGGCGAGTGTCTATTCCTTTCTTCCTTTAATCCCGTTCTGATGTTCTTAAACTTAGTTATGTCTACCCTTTCAATTTTTGTATATTTGGTGTTTATTAGTCCTGCATTTATCAACGTGTCTATGTAGGATTCTTCTACCTTGACATCTTCGTAGGTGAATTTGACTGTGCCTTCCTTGATTTCCTGCTGAAGTCTATCATTTGATATTGTAGGTGGTGTGTTAACTGAGTAGAAACGGATCCCGATCTCATCTCCTAGGTCTGCTGCCTGCACATTGGTTGGTGAAGATGGGGGGGCACGATGGCCAGAGTGGGATTCTTTTCTTGTTTTCGCTTTGGTTGGGTCAGCTTTTGCAGGTTGTGATTTCTCTGTTTGCTGAGTTGTGGAATCTGATGATTTGTGGTGTGGTGTGACTGGTTGGCATGTGTGCCTGATGCGGGGCTCCACCACAGATTTTTCGTTCGGGGTTTACCACCGTAGCCTTATACCTACCAAGGTTAATCCGTAAGACAGCGGGCAATGGTTGGTAGGCGCCAGAACATGTCCACATGCCAGTGGGCCTATGCGCCGTCCCTCAAAAAGGGCCCACTGCTACTCCAAGATCCCCTGCTGGTCTCGCCTGGGCCCACGAGGCACCCAGTTACCGTGTGTTGCTACTAGGAGGCACAGCAAGAGTCTTGATGGTGAGGAGGCAGTGTACTGGCAGGGGAAGACTTATGCAAATTGCTTCCCTGTTCGCCTCGAGGGCTAGCCAGCGGCGGTAACTGAAGGCGAGAGGGAGCAAGCAGTGCTTGCACCTTAACACTGACATAATGTTGCCACACAAGAATTATTTCACAACCGTGTGTGCAAAAACACACACACACACACACACACACACACACACACACACACACACACACACACACACACACACCTCATGTTCACAACAACAGTACAGCACATATACACCACAACAGTACAGCACATATTCACCACAACAGTACACCACTTATTCACTACAATAGTACACCACATGCTCACTACAACAGCTCAGTTGCTACCTGACCCAGCTTGGAGAAGGACGTGCTCCCGTTAGTGACCAAAGAAAATGGCCGCCTTGGATCGCTGTGTCTTGGGGGAAGAGGAGCGGAGTGTGAGGAAGGATGACCTCCTGGCCACTCTGTTAAGTCAGCTGGGGCAGCTGAGGAGTGAGATTGACGCTCTAAAGGGGGAAAATAAAGCCTCAGGACTGAACTCCTTCAGGTAGGCGTCCTGCCTAGCAGGACACCTGCGAAGGAGGAGCAGGCGTGGAGAGTGGTTGTCTCCAAGGGGACTAGGGTCAGGCTCAGGAAAGCTGACCAGGGGGTGGAGTGCAGTAACCCCTACCAGGTGTTGGAGGAAGCTGGCGGGGAAGAGAAGAGGCAGGATGGTGTGGTGCAAGGAGATGAAAGGGCAGTTGTACAAACCCTGCCCAGAGATAAGGTCGTGGTAGTTGGGACCGCCAGGTGAGGTTTTTAGATAAGACTTTTTGTGCAAGAGATAGGAAACGTAGGACTAGGGTGTGTTTTCCTTGGGCTGAAATAGGGCATGTAGCTGAGAGGATAGATAGGGTTTTGTCAGGGGAGGGTACCAATCCAGTAGTGTGTCTTAGTGTGGGAGGAAACGACATAGGAAAGGTTAAGATTGAGGAACTTTTCAAGAGGTATAGGGAGACGCTGGGTAAGATTAGAGATAGGGGAGGGATCCCGATAGTATGTGGTGTCTTGCCTAGAAGAGGGGTTGGTCGTGAATGGCTGTCCAGGACAATTGCTATAAATTGCCGACTGCAAAAACATTGTGCAAACAATGGTTGGGCATTCATTGATAGCGGGCAACGATTCTATGGCAACGACTACCTGTACAGTCGTGACGGAGTAGAACTTGTCTCGTGCGGGAGTATAGAAGTTGTCTGCATCCCTGGAGCGTGAAATTGTCACTCCAAAGGGGGGGGTTTGCAAGTAGATAGAGGTCGAGAAAAGTGGGAGTCAAAAAACAAACAGGTTCACTACAGCAGTACACCACGTGTTCAATACACCACATGTTCACTACAACAGTACACCACATGTTCACTACACCACATGTTTAATACAACAGTACACCACGTGTTCAATACACCACATGTTCACTACAACAGTACACCACGTGTTCAATACACCACATGTTCACTACAACAGTACACCACATGTTCACTACACCACTACACCACATGTTCACTACAACAGTACACCACGTGTTCAATACACCACATGTTCACTACAACAGTACACCACGTGTTCACTACACCACATGTTCACTACAACACCACTACACCACATGTTCACAGTACACCACCACTACACCACACACATGTTCACTACAACAGTACACCACGTGTTCACTACACCACTACACCACATGTTCACTACACCAGTACACCACGTGTTCACTACACCACATGTTCACTACAACAGTACACCACGTATCTACCACACACCACATTCACTACAACAGTACACCACATGTTCACTACAACAGTACACCACATGTTCACTACAACAGTACACCACATGTTCACTACAACAGTACATCGCATGTTCACTACACCACTACACCACATGTTCACTACAACAGTACACCACGTGTTCACTACACCACATGTTCACTACAACGGTACAACATGTGTTCACTACAATAATACACCACATGTTCACTACAACAGTACACCACATGTTCACTACACCACTACACCACATGTTCACTACAACAGTACACCACGTGTTCATTACACCACTACACACACATGTTCACTAACAGTACACCACGTGTTCACTACACCACTATACCACATGTTCCAATACACCAGTACACCACGTGTTCACTACACCACATGTTCACTACAACAGTACACCACGTGTTCACTACACCACATGTTCACTACACCACATGTTCACTACACCACATGTTCACTACAACAGTACACCACATGTTCACTACAACAGTACACCACATGTTCACTACAACAGTTCACCATGTGTTCACTACACCACATGTTCACTACAATAATACACCACATGTTCACTACAACAGTACACCACATGTTCACTACACCACTACACCACGTGTTCACTACAACAGTACACCACATGTTCACTACAACAGTACACCACGTGTTATCTACAACAGTACATGTGTTCACTACACCAGTACACCACGTTCACTACACCACATGTTCACTACAACAGTACACCGCATGTTCACTACACCACTACACCACATGTTCACTACACAACAGTACACCACGTGTTCACTGTTCACTACACCACATGTTCACTACAACAGTACACCACGTGTTCACTACACCACTACACCACATGTTCACTACAACAGTATACCACATGTTCACTACAACAGTACACCACGTGTTCACTACAACAGTATACCACATGTTCACTATACCACATGTTCACTACAACAGTACACCACGTGTTCACTACTCCACATGTTCACTACAACAGTACACTACATGTTCACTACACCACTACGCCACACGTTTACTACAACAGTACACCACATGTTCACTACACCACTACACCACATGTTTACTACAACAGTACACTACGTGTTCACTACACCACATGTTCACTACAACAGTACACCACATGTTCACTACACCACTACACCACACGTTTACTACAACAGTACACCACATGTTCACTACACCACTACACCACATGTTTACTACAACAGTACACTACGTGTTCACTACACCACATGTTCACTAAACCAGTACACCACATGTTCACTACACCACGTGTTATCTACAACAGTACACCATGTGTTCACTACACCAGTACACCACGTGTTCACTACACCACATGTTCACTACAACAGTACACCATATGTTCACTACACCACATGTTCACTACAACAGTACACCATATGTTCACTACACAAGATGTTCACTACAACAGTACACCATATGTTCACTACACCACATGTTCACTACAACAGTACACCATATGTTCACTACACCACATGTTTATTACAACAGTACACCATATGTTCACTACACAAGATGTTCACTACAACAGTACACCATATGTTCACTACACCACATGTTCACTACAAAAGTACACCATATGTTCACTACACCACATGTTCACTACAACAGTACACCATATGTTCACTACACCACATGTTCACTACAACAGTACACCATATGTTCACTACAGTAGATGTTCACTACAGTAGATGTTCACTACACAAGATGTTCACTACAGTAGATGTTCACTACACAAGATGTTCACTACAGTAGATGTTCACTACACCACATGTTTACTACAACAGTACACCACATGTTCACTACACCACATGTTTACTACAACAGTACACCATATGTTCACTACACAAGATGTTCACTACAGTAGATGTTCACTACACCACATGTTTACTACAACAGTACACCACATGTTCACTACACCACATGTTTACTACAACAGTACACCATATGTTCACTACACAAGATGTTCACTACAGTAGATGTTCACTACACCACATGTTTACTACAACAGTACACCACATGTTCACTACACCACATGTTCACTACAGCAGTATACCACATGTTCACTACACCACTACACCACATGTTTACTACAACAGTACACCATATGTTCACTACACCACATGTTTACTACAACAGTACACCATATGTTCACTACACAAGATCTTCACTTCACAAGATCTTCACCAAACTACATTTACACTGCTATATCAATATTCCAACCTAATGTATTTCAGTTGAATACATCAAAAACAGCTTGTACCCCTGAATTTCTTACTTTACGTCCCCAAGAGATCTTTATATAATATATTGTAATTTACAAATATGTTCAAACACATTGTTCTACGTAACGCAGCACAGCAACGGTTAGTGGAGGCGAGAAAAGCGGCACGAGACGCCGAGGTACGCCGGGCCAGGGCCTGGAGAGACAAGCAATTGAAGGGCAACTTAGCCACGAAGCTGTCTACCCCAAAGTCTCTAGGCGAAGATGACATGTCTGAAGGAATCTTAAAGGAGTGGAAACGTCGGGGCTTCACTGAGTTACCTGTATTCACTTTTGAAGAAATGATGGATTTTCAATTTGTAAAAGGACTGGGGAAGGGCTCTCACGGCACCGCTAGCCTCGTCAAATGTGACGAAACAAATTTAGTATTAAAACTCGCAGCTATGGATGAAGACGTCGACGATTATGAACTGGAGGCAAAGTTACATATGATTTCTGGCGGAGCAGGCGGTACCCCAGTCCTTAAAGGTCTGTGCAGGAAGCCCCTCGCTCTCTTAATGTCGTTCGTTGGGCACCAAAACATTGGGGCGTATATTTCACAAAACCCACCGGATACCCGGGCATTTTATAATATTCTCTCCTCCGTCGCTTACGAACTACAAAAACTGAATGAAACAAAAATTATCCATAATGATCTTAAACCCGATAACATCTTAATACAGGATATGGATAATGGAATTAAAATAAATATCATAGACCTAGGTCTGAGTGGCATCTCTGGCCGTCACTTGTCCGTGGACCCCGAGGATGAGAAGACATATCCTTGGATGTGCCCCCTCTTATTCCGGGGAGGATCCTGCAGCCCCGCCACCGATCTGTACTCCTTCATCTATTTGGTGCAGAGTTGCATGGATTCCGTTATCGCCGACAATACGGTGAAAGAAGCCGTGATGAGGCTCGTCGCCGACACAAAAAGGCGAATCGTCGACAACGAGAACTGCCCCGACTACCCATGTGTACTTGCCGACTTAAAAGAAATTTTAAAAGCATGAATGGTGCCACTATGTTCATCCGTATAATGAAACATTTTTAAAATGAAGGTATTTTTATTTCTTTATGGTTCCTTATTATTATTATTATTATTATTATTATTATTATTATTATTATTATTATTATTATTATTATTATTATTATTATTATTATTATTATTATTAATCTGCTGACGGTTTTTAGGAAAGTCTTCGAGGTAGTAGATAATGACGATAATTATGATGTTATTTACTTAGACTTTAGCAAAGCGTTTGACAGAGTACCACATCAGAGGCTTCTGAGAAAAGTTAAGGCTTATGGTATCGAATGGAAAGTTTTAAATTGGATAAAATCTTGTCTCACCGATAGAACACAGAAGGTCAGCATAGATGGTGTTAAATCTGAGTGGGGCTGTGTAACCAGTGGGGTTCCCCAGGGGTCAGTACTGAGCCCGCTCTTGTTCATAATCTATATAAACGATCTAGATACTGGGATCAGCAGTGACATAAGCAAGTTTGCGGATGTCACCAAAATAGGGCGGCAGATTAATTCAAGGCAAGATGCAAATGCACTACAGGAGGATTTAAATAAACTGCAGGAGTGGTCAGAGAAATGGCAAATGAAATTCAACACCAGCAAGTGCAGCGTACTTAATATTGGTAGAACAAATACTGTCAACGTATACAGCCTTAACAACATCAACCTAGAAAGGTCGACTTGTGAAAGAGACTTAGGGGTACTTGTAAGCTCAGGCCTACGGCCTAGAAAACAGTGCGTTAATGTTCGAAATAAGGCAAACAGAGTATTGGGTTTTATATCTAGAAGTGTAAGTACAGTAATAAGAGTGCAGAGGTCTTATTGCAACTATATCTTGCGTTAGTCAGGCCGCACCTCGATTATGCGGTTCAGTTCTGGCGCTCTTATTATAGAATGGATGTCAATTCACTGGAGTCGATGCAGCGAAAAATGACGAAAATGATTCTGGGACTTAGAAACCTTCCATATCAAAATAGGTTAAAGAAAGTAATCTTGCATTCCCTAGAAAGACGAAGAGCGAGGGTAAAGTAGTTTCCGAGATTCTCGTGCGGACACACAAACGCACACAATCAGACATACTTCATTTTTAGTCCATATAACACGCGGACTTTGAACATATAATCAACGACCTCACCAGCAAGGAATCGAACCCTCGACCTACTGGGTGTGACTAGGGAACGCTTACCGGCTAGGCCACAAGGACACTAAAAGCAGTTCTAGACTCTGTTATATTTCACACAAAGCCTGTTCATCGAGCTGATGGCGCCGTGAACCTCAATGGGAAACTGCCCGTGCCTCTTATGTGGTGTCAGTAGCATTTTACCGAATCCAGCTGGTATGAAACGCGAGGTACATATATATACTTCATTTTTAGTCCATATAACACGCGGACTTTGAACATATAATCAACGACCTCACCAGCAAGGAATCGAACCCTCGACCTACTGGGTGTGACTAGGGAACGCTTACCGGCTTACCTCAGCCCCACAGTTAAACTTCACAAGTAATTATAAGTATATCCAATATTGTTTTACTTAATATCCTGTAACTAATTATTCCAAATGATTTCAAAATATATTAAACATGAAGGTGTTGCTGGCGACCTCGGAATTACCGTCATTGATATTCTGGTCGACAGCTGCCATTAAAGAAATAGGTCCAATAGCTTGTGGTACATAATCTGCTTCATTTATTACCAAGCTGCACCGTCGTATTATTAGGTTGCTCCATCATGTTACCAGCCTGCTCCATCATATTACCAGGCTTCTCCGTCATGTTATCCCAGCCTGGTGTGCAAATAACGCTCGGTAATATAAAATTCAATGCCGATTATGTTCGGTCATTATATCGCATTGGGGGGAATAAAGAAAGAAGCGAACTAAACCACTACTGAAGACTATTTACCGAAGACTCTGCTATTGGAGGACTTTCAATTTAATGCGTCCTTTAAGATTCATAATCCCATTGGGTATTCAACACCGTCTTCCCCCAATAACCTAGATGCTTTTCATATCACTGAGAAGAATACGTGTTAAAAAATAACCACATTGATGTGAACTAACGTGGATAGGAACTCAATGGAATTTTGACAGTTAAATAATTCTCAACGGATAAGAATAATGGTATCGTTTTTAAATTCTAACTCTTCCTTAATTAACTCGCCTTAATCATTATTACCTCACTTGTTTCAGTCATAAAATACCTCTTCAAAAAACACGAAATTTATTCAGATTTAAACATTCTATTTTTATTTATAATCCTTATTAATTATAGGAAAAGTATTCCCCCCAAATTACTGTATTCTAAGCCGAACCTTTCTCTCACAAGTCCGAGGTATAATGAGTTAAGTTACTAAGTAGCAATGGAGATTGATTAACTTGAAGTGGTGTTGGTAGGAGAGAGGCGGTGGAGCGAGGAAAGCCGAGAAGGGAGAGTAGGGGAAGTCTGTCTGTTTGTCTGTCTGTCTGTCTGTGGGTGGGTGGGTGTGTGTGTTAATCAATGCTTATAATACAATTTTCGCACTTGGTGATTGTATGTAAGTAAATAAAAAAGTATTTCTCTTGACTGATAATAACCAACTGACTTGTGAATGCTCTATTGGGTAACGTCACCTAAAACGTAAAAAAAAAACACTACTCCTATGTAAGTAGACGCTAAGCCCCGACCTGAAATGTTCTGCTTATATCCAACTGACAGACGATTATTAACACGTTGTTCTGAAGACCACCACGAAATTCTATAAGGGTTTGCTTACAAGAGATATTTTGCATTTATTTGTACGACTGGTTCTCCTGTGACCAGATATAGGGTGAACTTGTTCCTTAAAAAATAAATTAAACTATGTTCTTATCTAAAACATTAGGAGGAGATAATGTACCTTCCTGCTGAAAAATAGTCTCAGGGAAGGTAAGTAACATGTCTAAATGTCATTTCGTCAACAGCGCTGAAGTCTGGTCTGGTAACACCCGACTGACAATGTATTCAGTAAAAGAAGTCAATAATCTCAACAAAAAACATTAAATAGTGATGTTACTAAGATGATACATCCCTCTTGGGTAAACAACATCGACAGAGACATCATGCACAGAATATGGACACTTAACATAAGGGAAGGTAGCTGCTTCCTCTGTACGCCCCTGTACAGAGGAGGCATCTACCTTCCCTTTAATTAAGGGTGGCCACAACCTCTCCATATTTTGCTATGTTTTAATTTTAGGACCACTTAAGGCTTTAATCAAGGCGTAAAGTAAATAAAAAGCAGGTAGGGTAACACATGCTACCCCCCACCCCCCTATCCTACCTACACCAACCACCCCCCACCCCCCAATCCTTCCTACACCCCCCACCCCCATACTCTTACAACACCCCCCACCCCACCCCACCCCATATAAGAACAAAAGAAAATAAGGAGTCTGCAATAGGCCGGTTGGCCTGTGCATGGCAGCTCCTGTCGAGAGTTACTACCACTCTCTATCATCCATGAATCTATCTTTTAAAACTTTCTAGCGTTCCAGCACTTACTACAAAGTTGCTAAGCTTGTTCCACTCGTCCACCACCCTATTTTTGAACCAGTTCCTTCCTATCTCCCTCCTAAACCTAAACTTATCCAACGTAAATCCGTTGCTACGAGTCCTATCCTGCTCGGATATTATGCGAACTTTATCTATATCCCCTTTATTGATTCCTTTCACCCACTTAAATACTTCTATCATTTCTCCCCGCACTCTTCGTCTTTCTAGGGAATGCAAGTTTAGTTTCTTTAACCTATCTTGATATGGAAGGTTTCTAAGTCCCGGAATCATTTTCGTCATTCTTCGCTGCACCGACTCCAGTGAATTGATGTCCATTCTATAATAAGGGCACGAGAACTGAACCGCATAATCGAGGTGCGGCCTGACTAGTGCAAGATATCGTTGCAATAAGACCTCTGCACTCTTATTACTTACACTTCTAGATATAAAACACT
Organism: Homarus americanus; assembly: GCF_018991925.1. Taxonomy (NCBI): domain Eukaryota; kingdom Metazoa; phylum Arthropoda; class Malacostraca; order Decapoda; family Nephropidae; genus Homarus; species Homarus americanus. The sequence goes on from NW_024712913.1 coordinate 3,677,290, forward strand.
AATACTCTGTTTGCCTTATTTCGAACATTAACGCACTATTTTCTAGGCTGTAGGTCCGGGCTTAAAAGTAACCCTAAGTCAAGTCGAATTCTCTAGGTTGATGTTGTTAAGGCTGTATACATTGACAGTATTTGTTCTTCCAATATTAAGTACGCTGCACTTGCTGGTGTTGAATTTCATTTGCTATTTTTCTGACCACTCCTGCAGTTTATTTATATCCTCCTGTAGTGCATTTGCATCTTGCCCTGAATTAATCTGCCGCCCTATTTTGGTATCATCCGCAAACTTGCTTATGTCACTGCTGATCCCAGTATCTAGATCGTTTATGTAGATTATGAACAAGAGTGGGCCTCGTACTGACCCGTGGGGAACCCCACTGGTTACACAGCACCACTCAGATTTAACACCATCTACGCTGACCCTCTTCGTTCTATCGGTGAGCCATGATTTTATCCAATTTAAAACTTTCCATTCGATACCATGAGCCTTAATTTTTCTCAGAAGCCTCTGATGCGGTACTCTGTCAAATGCTTTGGTAAAGTCTAAGTAAATAACATCGTAATTTTCGTCATTATCTACTACCTCGAAGACTTTCCTGAAAAACTAAAGTAGATTTGTTAGACAAGATTTTTCCTTTGTAAACCCATGTTGGGAGTCATAGATTAATTTGCTTTTCTCTAAATGCGATCGGATGCTAATTGCTATAATTGATTCAAGAAATTTCCCCACTACTGACGTCAAACTGGCCGGCCGGTAATTTGACGCTGAAGCTCTGTCTCTCTTTCGAATATGGGTACTACATTTGCCTGTTTCCACAAGTCTAGCACAACTCCCGTGTCTAATGATTTTGAAAATAAATTTACGAGGGGTCCGCTAATATGTTCCCTACACTCTTAAGAACATCCTCTTTTCTGATAGTGATATTCTTTAATTTCTCTTCTTCCTTTCCCCTAAATATCAGTTCCACCTCGGGAATTTCCTCGTGAATTTCTTCTGTGAAAACTGATAAAAAGTAGCTGTTCAATGCTTTGCTTATTTCGTCACTGTCATCGATTACTTCCCCCCTCCCTGACTTTAAAGGCCCAACTTTGTCCTTGACCTTTGTTCTATATACCTGGAAAAATCCCTTGGGATTCGCCTTGCATTCTCTTGCTATCCTGATTTCGTAGTCTCTCTTTGCTTTCTTTACATTTTTCTCAACATTCCTAGATAGTTCATTATACCTATTTTTGAGCTGCTCCTCCCCTCCCTTCAATTTCTTATAAATTCCTTTCTTTATTCCTATGTCATGTTTATGTTTTCTGGTCATCCACCTTTTCTCATTCTCATTTGACCTAATTTTTCTGTATGGTATATTTTGTTCATGTGAATATATTATAGTCATGATCAATTGTTGTGTCACCTGTGACCTCACGTGTTCCTACCGGGGAATGACCTGACTGTTCCAAGGTGACCTCACCTAGGTACCTTCTTAACCCCTGATAATCCGCCAATCGAAAGTTTGGGACTCTGACCATATTGTCATTGCTTTTCGTTTCCCAATTTAGGGTGAACCTGATTTTTCTGTAATCACTGTTACCTAGTTCTTCCCCTACTGTGATATCTCTGATAATATTTTCTTTATTTGTTAATACTAGGTCTAATATATTGTCACCTCTAGTAGGTTCTGTAATTAGTTGTTTCAAAAAATTGTCCTGTACTGCGTCTAGGAAGTCTTCAGATTCATAGTCACCTACAATTTTATCCCAGTCAATATTTCTGAAGTTGAAATCCCTCATAATGCACAGGTTGTTATATTTTGCTGCCCTACTCATTTCCTGTCATATGGGCTGAGCTGCTTCTTTCCCAAGACTTGGGGGCCTGTAACTCTCCTACTATTTGTATAGTATACATTTAAACCTACCTTTCCCTGGTCATTTTTTGCCCCTTGTCCTGAGTAACCAATTTTACTTCCCAGGACCTGCTTGTCTCTTGACTCCCACTTACCCCGACCTCTCTCTATTGGCGAACCCCCCCCCCCCTTTGGAGAGACAATTTCACGCTCCAGGGATGCAGACAATGTCTTTACCCCCGCACGAGACAAGTGTACCCCGTCACGACTGTACAGGTAGTCGTTGCCATAGAATCGTTGCCAGTTATCAATGAATGCCCAACCATTGTTTGCACAATGTTTTTCCAGTCTTCAATTTCTAGCAATTGCCCAGGACAGCCATTCACGACCAACCCCTCTTCTAGGCAAGACACCACATTCTATAGGGATCCCTCCCCTATCTCTAACCTTCCCCAGCGCCTCCCTATACCTCTTGAAAAGTTCCTCACTCCTAACCTCTCCTATGTCGTTTCCTCCCACACTAAGTCACACTACTGGATTGGTACCCTCCCTTGACAAAACCCTATCTATTCTCTCAGCTACATGCCCTATCCCAGCCCCAGGAAAACACACCCTAGTCCTACGTTTCCTATCTCTTGCACAAAAAGTCCTATCTAAAAACCTCACCTGGCTGTCCCCAACTACCACGACCTTACCACTGGGCAGGGTTTGAAGGACTGCCCTTTGCTCTCCTGGCACCACACCGTCCTGCCTCTTCTTTTGCTCGTCCTTCCTCTTCTCTTCCCCGCCAGCCTCCTCCAACACCTGGTAGGGGTTACTGCACTCCACACCCTGGTCAGCTTTCCTGAGTCTGACCCTAGTCCCCTTGGAAACAACCACTCTCCACGCCTGCTCCTCCTTCACAGGTGTCCTGCTAGGCAGGACACCTACCTGGAGTTCAGTCCTGAGGGCTTCGTTCTCCCCCTTTAGAGAGTCCATCTCACTCCTCAACTGCTCCAGCTGACTTAACAGAGTGGCCAGGAGGTCGTCTTTCCTCACACTCCGCTACTCTTCCCCCACAACACAACGATCCAAGGCGGCCATTTCCTCTGGTCACTAACGCGAGCACTTAGGGGCACGTCCTTCTCTAAGCTAGGTCAGGTAGCAACTGAGCTAGATCAGGTAGCAACTCTTAAGTATGGTTAGTATGAGTGTGGTGCTGGTCTCCGGGGATGATGAGAGGGTGAAGGGAAGGGTGAGGGCGAAGAGAAGGGTGAGGGTGAAGAGAAGGGTGAGGGTGAAGGGAAGGTCGATTGTGAAGAGAAGGGTGAGGGTGAAGGGAAGGTCGATTGTGAGGGTAAAGGGAAGGTTGAGGGTGAAGGGAAGAGTGAGGGTGAAGGTGAGGGTGAAAGGAAGAGTGTGGATGGCTGTGCTTGGGTTAAGTGTGTGGTGCTGCTCTGGTCTGGGGTTTAGGGTGGCTGTGCTTGGAGTGTTCGCGCCTTAAAGCAGAACCAATACTCTCTGAACGTATAAGGCAAGTGAGCTCGTTTTCACTCTCTAGCTGAAGAATTCCCGTAATAACAATGAAAATTATCTATAGTTCCGTTTACAGAATATACGGGGAAGTGTGTGTGTGTGTGTGTGTGTTCCCAAATTCCTTGATATGTGTGATCGTCACGTAGTCTATCAATATTATGTGTACGATACATAACACCTGTGCAAGGTGTGCAGTGTTGCCAAACTTACTTTAATTAACCGAAGTTAAACCTACCTAATTCAGGAATAGTTTGGATAGGTTATGATATGGAACATCGTCCTAAGTAAAGCAGAGAAAATTTGATCATATATGTACTATAATATGCATAAGTTGTAACAAAACAATACTGTAACAATTTGTCATTAGTGTCAGTTGTGCTTTAAGGCTTAATCGAATAAGTGAGCGAGTTTGGGAAGTATATTATACGTATACCCAAGATGTGAGACCACGCCAGGAACTGTGTATGGTTAACACCGACTTGAGTAACCATTGGTGTACTGTGTGTGCCGCTATAAAGAAACCTGAGAAGAAAAGATAAGCAAGAACATAATCATCTTCATTTATCGGCGTTATGTTTCACCAACTTCCCTGTACCCAAGTTCTAAATTCAACTTCAAGGAATGATGAGAAGTGACTCCACACGTGCACCAGGCCAAGCAGATAAGGGGGGAGATCTAGTTAACTGGGCTCCAATGGACTCCAATTCTAATAGTCCAAACCCGAATAGGATCTGTTCTAACAATCCTTAATCCTAATTAACATCAGTCTTAAAATACCACACTCCTACTGGTCCCTGATCCCATAGTGAAGTTAAGATAGACATATGATTGTTATTTTATCACAGTGAAGTTGTCATAATCAAAGACTACTTACTGAGGAAATATACCTGGCGCCAATTAGGTAGAAAACCAAGTTGTGTTGTCAGCGTTCAGAATGTTATCTCAACAGACTGTGTGTTCTGACATTCTGGGGAGCCCGTGTGTATGGTTTACTAAGTAGGCTTAACATTCAATATAGAAGATATACAGTTGTTAATGTTTGTTCATAAAGAGAAGTTTAACAATATATATATAATACACCATCAACTGTTAATACAAGGAGGAGGATAATCCTTCAGTGGTAACAACGGCTCAGATCACAAGGGGCAACTTAAGAGGATTAAACCTTCCCGTAGAGGATTAAACACAGGACCAACACTGCCAGCTGCTAACTCGTGATGCCTTAACCTCATCACCTCTGTCATCCGTTACTTATCATACGAAAAAAAACTGCAGGACAAACCTAGCCTAACCTAACCTAACCTAACCTAGATCAACTATTTTTTTTATTTTCAGTACCACACCTTTACATCCCTTTAATCAAACATAAGCTTTACAACAATGATTTATCTAAAGCTCCCCTGATGACCTGTAGCAGCCTACAACCACCTTCACTTCGTTTCAATGTAAGAACATAAGAATATAAGAAAATAAGGAGTCTGCAATAGGCCGGTTGGCCTGTGCATGGCAGCTATCCAGCCTCCCTTTGAAACTTTCCAGCATTCCAGCACTTACTACAAAGTTACTAAGCGTGTTCCACTCGTCCACCACCCTATTTGTAAACCAGTTCCTTCCTATCTCCCTCCTAAACCTAAACTAATCCAACTTGAATCCGTTGTTCCGAGTCCTATCCTGCTCGGATATTATGCGAACTTTATCTATATCCCCTTTATTGATTCCTTTCACCCACTTAAATACTTCTATCATATCTCCCCGCACTCTTCGTCTTTCTAGGGAATGCAAGTTTAGTTTCTTTAACCTATCTTGATATGGAAGGTTTCTAAGTCCCGGAATCATTTTCGTCATTCTTCGCTGCACCGACTCCAGTGAATTGATGTCCATTCTATAATAAGGGCACGAGAACTGAACCGCATAATCGAGGTGCGGCCTGACTAGTGCAAGATATAGTTGCAATAAGACCTCTGCACTCTTATTACTTACACTTCTAGATATAAAACCTAATACTCTGTTTGCCTTATTTCGAACATTAACGCACTATTTTCTAGGCCGTAGGTCCGGCAGTTTATTTATATCCTCCTGTAGTGCATTTGCATCCTGCCCTGAATTAATCTGCCGCCCTATTTTGGTATCATCCGCAAACTTGCTTATGTCACTGCTGATCCCAGTATCTAGATTGTTTATGTAGATTATGAACAAGAGTGGGCCTCGTATTGACCCGTGGGGAACCCCACTGGTAACACAGCACCACTCAGATTTAACACCATCTACGCTGACCCTCTTCGTTCTATCGGTGAGCCATGATTTCATCCAATTTAAAACTTTCCATTCGATACCATGAGCCTTAATTTTTCTCAGAAGCCTCTGATGCGGTACTCTGTCAAATGCTTTGCTAAAGTCTAAGTAAATAACATCGTAATTTTCGTCATTATCTACTACCTCGAAGACTTTCCTAAAAAATGTCAGCAGATTTGTTAGACAAGATTTTCCCTTTGTAAACCCATGTTGAGAGTCGTAGATTAATTTGCTTTTCTCTAAATGCGATCGGATGTTATCTGCTGTAATTGATTCAAGAAATTTCCCCACTACTGACGTCAAACTGATCTGCCGGTAATTTGACGCTGATGCTCTGTCTCCCTTTTTGAATATGGGTACTACATTTGCCTGTTTCCACAAGTCTGGCACAACTCCGGTGTCTAATAATTTTGTAAATAAGTTTACCAGGAGTCCGCTAATCTGTTCCCTACACTCTTTCAAGACTCAAGGAAAAATTTCATCCGGCCCTGGGGATTTTGTCTTCTTTAGTTTATTTATCTTCTTAAAAACATCCTTTTTTCTGATAGTGATATTCTTTAATTTCTCTTCTTCCTTTCCCTTAAATATCAGTTCCACCTCTGGAATTGTCATCGCGAATTTCCTCTGTGAAAACTGATAAGAAGTAGCTGTTCAATGCTTTGCTTATTTCTTCACTGCCTTTTATCACTTCTCCCCTCCCTGACTTGAAATGCCCAACTTTGCCCTTGACCTTTGTTCTATATACCTGGAAAAATCCCTTGGGATTCGCCTTAGATTCTCTTGCTATTTTGGTTTCATAGTCTCTCTTTGCTTTCTTTACATTTTTCTTACCATTCCTAGATAGTTCATTATACCTATTTCTGAGCTGCTCCTCCCCTCTCTTTAATTTCTTATATATTCCTTTCTTTATTCCTATGTCATGTTTAAGTTTTCTGGTCATCCACCTTGGCTCATTCTTATTTGACATTATTTTTCTGTATGGTATATTTTGTTCTTGTGCTTTATGTAGTATACTAGTGAATATATTATAGTCATGATCAATTGTTGTGTCATGGTCAATTGTTGTGTCATCTATGACCTCACCCCTTCCTACTGGTGACTGCCGTGACTGTTCCCAGGTGACCTCACCTAGGTACCATCTTAACCCCTGATAATCCGCCAACCGAAAGTTTGGGACTCTGACCATATTGTCATTGTTTTTCGTTTCCCAATTTAGGGTGAACCTGATTTCTCTGTGATCACTGTTACCTAGTTCTTCCCCTACTGTGATATCTCTGATAATATTTTCTTTATTTGTTAATACTAGGTCTAATATATTGTCACCTCTAGTAGGTTCTGTAATAAGTTGTTTCAAAAAATTGTCCTGTACTGCGTCTAGGAAGTCTTCAGATTCATAGTCACCTACAATGTTGTCCCAGTCAATATTTCTGAAGTTTTACCCCTTGTCCTGAGTAACCAATTTTACTTCCCAGGACCAGCTTGTTTTTGACTCCTACTTACCCCGACCTCTCCCTACTTTCCTGACTGTGATGAAAGACGCATCTAATGGAAGAAACTCAAGCTATAAAAGAGGTTTCATTCTTATCATATATAATTCTATCACCACAAATACCTCGAACATTTACTTATACAGCTGCTAAAACAACTATCTGTGTAGGTGGGGGTCGATATGCTCCGAAATTGTACGTGTGACAAGTGACAGCCCCTCATGTACCAAAATGTATCGTTCATGTCTCATATTGTTTCCCACAAAGTATGCACAGATAGTTGTTTTGGCTAATTTACTTCCCAATATACTATGTTATCACCATGAACATTATTAAGGCGAAATAATGTTATGTTATCAGGCGTGTAAATTCATCTACGTGGAAGCCCTAGAAAGAAAATAAAAAGAACACAACGATAATCTCCATTGAATTCCATGATTAGATTTCCAGTCATGGCTTTTCCTATTATTGCTCTCAAATGTTCCAGGAATATTTCAGACCTGGAAATAAATTACTCTGAGTTCATTTGAATACAGAATAATCTTCTACCGGGAAGCGTCTATACCAGCATCATTATTAACAGACACTGATGCAACAGTCTGCATCACTATCAATAGACACTGAAGTAACATCACCATCATCATCAACAGACACTGAAGCAACAGCACCATCATCATCATCATCAACAGACACTGAAGCAACATCACCATCATCATCATCATCAACAAACACTGAAGCAACATCACCACCATCATCATCACCATCATCATCATCATCATCATCATCATCATCATCATCATCATCATCAACAAACACTGAAGCAACATCACCATCATCATCATCATCAACAAACACTGAAGCAACATCACCACCATCATCATCACAGACACTGAAGCAACATCATCACCATCATAACAGACACTGAAGCAACTCACCATCATCATCATCATCATCAACAGAACAGAAGCAACATCATCATCATCATCAACAGACACAGTAACATCATCATCATCATCAACAACACTGAAGCAACAACCATCATCAACAGAAACAACATCACCATCAACATCATCATCAACAAACACTGAAGCACCATCATCATCATCATCAACAGACACTGAAGCAACATCACCATCATCATCATCATCAACAAAAACTGAAGCAACATACCACCATCCTCACCATTATCATCACCACCATCATCAACAGACACTGAAGCAACATCACCATCATCATCATCATCAACAAACACTGAAGCAACATCACCACCATCATCATCACCATCATCATCATCATCATCATCATCATCATCATCATCATCATCATCATCAACAAACACTGAAGCAACATACCACCATCATCAACAGACACTGAAGCAACTGCACCATCATCATCATCATCAACAGACACTGAAGCAACATCACCATCATCATCATTATCATCATCAACAAACACTGAAGCAACATCACCATCATCATCATCATCATCATCAACAGACACTGAAGCAACATCACCATCATCATCATCATCATCCACAGACACTGAAGCAACATCATCATCATCATCAACAGACACTGAAGTAACATCATCATCATCATCAACAAACACTGAAGCAACATACCACCATCATCAACAGAGACTGAAGCAACAGCACCATCATCATCATCATCATCAATAGACACTGAAGCAACATCATCACCATCATCAACAACACTGAAGCAACATCATCATCATCATCAACAAACACTGAAGCAACATCATCATCATCATCAACAGACACTGAAGCAACATCATCATCATCATCAACAAACACTGAAGCAACAACCAACATCACTGTCAACAGCACCAGCTACATCACGACTACAAACAACAACAAACAGCATTAATGGACGACCGTCTTCCAGTGAACCCATTTCCAATAACATCACTAAGGTAATCCAGGAAGACTTGATACAAAGAGTAATTGTCCATAAATCTGTCAAGACCTAAGAAATATATCCATGACTCTACAACATTAAGGTCGAATACACCACCGATTGCTCGACTGGAATTTATGCTCTGTCGAATTTCCAGTATTTTCCCAGATTCAGCCCCCCAAAAGACACTACGGCTCTTATTATTTCCCCCATACATGACTTATGGTAAAATATATGAGTTTTTTAGGGGGCTGTATGGGAACCTCAGGGCGAAGTTGTAGTCAATTAAAGTTATTATATTCTTCTATGAAATTGTGGATAAAGTAAACTTGGTTAAAATAAACTTAAATAAAAACAATTGTCAATGGAGGATAAACTTAAGATATCTTCGTATTTATTTAGGTTTTCCACGTATAATTATTTTATTTTAAATGAAGTTAAAGTTTATATCTTTCAGTTCAACACAAATACAATTTTTTTTTCAGATACAGAGATAATACTTATGTATTTAAATGCAACACATGCAAACTCTTTTATCAGATCATAATGTTCATTTTTTTTATTAATTTAAAGTTTAAATCGGATAAGCAAACGGTCACGTATTCCAGTGACATGCATGAGAACTTTTTTTTTTTCATGTAAACATTTTGTACATTTTTTTTACGCATTTGTTTTTACGCATTTTTTTTTTTACGCATTTTTTTTGGAGCAGTGGGCGTCAATTCCAAAAGCACACTGAAGGGATGAGTCAGGAAGAGAGGGGAGAGACAAACAAAGAGAGAGAGAGAGAGAGAGAGAGAGATTATGGTCAAGGGATTTTCCTATCACTTAGCTATTATACGAGTGTTCGAGACCTCTACTAACATTTCACAAGGGAGGAGTTGAAAGCTGACAAGACACTGAGGAAATAATGAGAATGATAACTTAGCTAATTGTAATTTCACTTGACAAGAAATTGACCTGAGCGTACTAAAGGAATTCCGAGGAGGTAGAGAGAGGTCTGGAACATGACAGACAGCCACACACCCCTGCAGCGACTCACCCAGGCAATACTAGCCATCTGTGACGAGACGGTGGAGCTGAGCGGAGGTTACGACTCTAGTAGGCTAAAAGACCAACAAAGAAAGGGGAAGGTTAGATCCAATAAGCAGGGGGAAGGTTAGCGAGGTCAGCAATAATACGGGTAGCATTTTCTGACCTTTTAATTTGGTAATCTCTTAAACAAAATCGTTTAAGATACATTTGGAAAGAGTTATACAGAAACACAAATCAACTGGATATTGTAGTGTTTGAATGACTTACACACACACACACACACACACACACACACACACACACACACACACACACACACACACACCTCAGTATACCAGCAGGTGTTGTGGTAATTCCTGAAAGCAAAGATGAGATAACAAATAAGTACTAAGAAAAGTGTTTAAATATTAGGAAACGTGTAAATATATCAAGTAATATTATGTAATTGTATATCTTAAGTATCGTTTGTGTACTGTGCATATTCAGTATCGTGTATGCATATAATGGCTAACAGTTGTATGCGTATTAACATAGATGGCGTGTACGTAGAAGATAACATTTGTGTTTATATTAATAACATGTCTTAATTCGTATGGTGAGCTTGAAAACATCCTGGAAATAGCCAAGACAATTTCACAATTACATTAAGGAAATTTTTGCTATTTTAAAATCTTGAGACGGATTGGTGTTACCTCAGGAAACAGGAAATTAGACGAAAATGGCATATTAATATTTTCCAAGACATATACCTTAGACGTCATCCTTGGCTGTCACAGACTTCCAGTGAACCGCGTTATTCAGAAACTTTTGGTTCCATTCATGAATATTTTATCGAAAGTTCCGTCAGAATTTCTCAAAGTGTGAGCGATGGACGTGAAGGGTATGTGGAGTGAAAAGTATTTTGATTCGCTTCAGCATTGCTCAACACACTACATACTCACCTGCTTGGCTCACCACCACACTGATGAACACACCTCATACTCACCACCACACTGATGAACACTCCTCATACTCACCACCACACTGATGAACACACCTCATCTGATGCTGCTCACCACCACACTGATGAACACACATACTCACCACCACACTGATGAACACACCTCACACTCACCACCACACTTGAACACACCTCAGCTCACCACCACACTGATGAACACACCTCATACTCACCACCACACTGATGAACACTCCTCATACTCACCACCACACTGATGAACACACCTCATGCTCACCTGCTTGGCTCACCACCACACTGAACACACCTTACATCACCTGAATTTCAACAATAAATTTAGTGTTCTCTTAACTAAACTGTCTCATCGTCTTGCACTTTCGTTGGTCCTCCTTTACATTAATCTGCTTAGGTTATATGGCTCAGGGCCTGTGAGCGTCACATCCCTGTAGGTGGCTCTTCTGGGCCTGTATCACATCCCTATAGGTGGCTCCTCAGGGCCTGTTAGCGTTACATCCTTGAAGGTGGCTCCCCTGGGCCTGTGAGTGTCACGTCTCTGTAGGTGGCTCCCCTGGGTCTGTGAGTGTCACATCTCTGTAGGTGGCTCCCCTGGGTCTGTGAGCGAGAACTTGACGTTGTTGGATTTTTTTTAAGTTTCTTGCTTATGAGAAAACTTTAAAATGACTTGTAAATTTTCTAAAAATATATATGAATATATAAGGTATTTTCCACTATGAGGCTCCTGGCTGGTTATTATCAAATTCTTTAGTTCAGAAAGACCATAACACAACTATGAACCTTCAGAGAAGACCGATCAATAAATCAAGCTGATAATCTTTCTAAATTTATTCTTTATGTTCGGTTGACAGCTGTGTATGACCATCGTCCACAGCCACAGCATTAGCTAAATGTTGACCTTCATCACGTGCTGTCTCGTGGCACATATCCTCCTCTGGTCACCCACGGACCATGAAGAGTTTATGGTGGCAGCACTCGTGTGTAAACATGTCAAAGAGCTCTCTCAGATTTTACGTTTTCGCATGTTTATAGGAAACACGTCAGTACCAGACCTCTGGTGTGATCTAATATTTTCCATCTTACGGTGTTCATAAGATTGAAGCTTTAGCCAAGGCTTCCCACGACAAGATTTCCCCTCGATGTGTATTCGCAGTGAGGTCTCCAACTCCCTCTCGTACTCCCATAATGTCACTGATCTGGACTGTTAACCTAACCTAATCTAACGAAACCTAACCGAACCATCTCACCACCTTGACTATGGAACGCGAGGACACAAGATTGTTTGCTGGATATACAACGGAATTTAATTATACCATCAACATCTGGCAGCGTAACACCAATGCCGCAACAGCCAGGGAGGTTGTGCAAAGTTTCAAAGTAAACATTAATATTAATATCTTGTCACCATTTTTCAGCGTCAATAATTTTATAGTGTTCTCTCAATGTTCAGAAGTTAAATTACATTCCAGTATCGTAGGATTTAGTGTAAGAGACAATAATTCCTCTTCTGTATTGTTTTGTCCGACCTCACCTCCCCAGCCGTCTTATAAACCTAATCTAACCTAAACTAACCCAACTGTACCTCCCCAGTAAAGTCGCCTTGAGGCTGTATTGACTGATATGAAGTCACAACTAGTTTACGTTTACGGACGACAAATTAACAATAGCAAACAACATTTTAGAGGAACAAGGCGGTGATGAATGCAGCGTTCAATTTGGTCTATGACAAACGACCCCGTAAAACTGTTGATGAAATTATTGGTTTCATTCCCAGTTAATTTTATGAACGAAGATAAAAATAAATAGAATTTTTGCTTTGATTTAGTAAATATTAATAAATCATTTAATATATATTTTTTTAATACCTTTATCCAAGCTGATTGCCGCTAATGGTCGCATGCACATTATTTAGCAATTTACGTAATGAGTTTATGTATGTAAAAGGTATTATTATTTTTTTTTTTGGGGGGGGAGGGTGGAGAGGGGGTATAATAGTTGTTGAACATTGTGATGAACAAAATAACAATGTAAATACAGATCCACGTGTTGAGGGAACTTGTTGTTACTGTAGCATTAGAAAAAAAACTTGGTGATGATTATCTCAACGGTGTACGTCCTTCAGTGCACAAATAGGGCGTGGAGGAGGCAGGGAGTGATAGGAGGGTAAGAGAACAACGAAATTCCCACCACGCACGAGGTAAAACTGGTACAGATAGGAGGCGGCTGCTGAAATTTATTAAGATAGAAAACAGGGCTACGTGTACCGCCTGGCCACTCTCCATCTGGGGAAATTTCATAAAGTTTTGTGAGTAAACGTTTCCATTAACTTACGTTTTTTGTACGAGCGACGTTTTCATATTGCAAGGCATTTTCAAGGACATGTACAGTCGGGTTCAAAAGTTCTCCCCCGCTCTAAATGAAGCAGCATCGACCCCAGAGATGAAACAGTCAGGATAAGTCAGTTCGGAGACTCATTCCCGTGTGAATAAAGTTTCAACCACCACGGGGAGTGAACTTTTGTCCCTGGCTGTACAGATACATACAACATTATTAACCCCTGAAGGAAACTCTCAGACGAAGAACCTGACGGAGATGATAAGACCGTCGGGTGTCTTACTGAAATGGCCGCAGGAGGGCTAGTCACCGCCGACCCTGAATTAATTGTTATTTTGCTGGTAAGTCGATAATCTGGTGTTTGACTGACGATGTGCCAACACGTAAAACGATATAACATAATTTACCATAGTTTTGTGGAAAAATTACCAGGAGTATATCTTGTTTTCATCTGATGAGACTTGGACAGGATATGTGGCTCCCTGAACTGATGATCACACACACACACACACACACACACACACACACACACACACACACACACACACACACACACACACACACTACCTATTGTATCCCAACTTTAGATTAGATTTTAACTTTCCATTGAAAAGTTCTCCTTGAAGTCTTATGTCAGTAAAATTTTGTATCTTTTTGTATTATTTGCGTTTCGTATATCCTAACAGTTTTCAGATTACCTGTTCAAAATTCAACAATTATAAATATTTTCAAATGTGACTTGACTTTTATAAAAAATAAATGCCCAGTTTCTTATTAAAGTTAAAACACAAAAAATATACAAAACTGATGGAAAATTATTCAGTTTGGAGGTCAGTTCCTCCTGAGACCAAAATTTCCTCAGGAAAAATATTACATATGAACTGTGTAATATACCTTAATTTATTACGCATTGTTTTATCTACACATTAGGTATTCATGAAAATATTCTCATCAAAATTACTTACCACAACACATCAAAAACGAGGAATTTCCATTAACTCAGCACCAAAACTGTAACCACCATTCATACTGTAATACCCGGCCTTCTCCCTTACTGTACCTCAACCTCTGGCTTCTGTCCGACTGTACTACACCTGCCAGATACAATGACAGGTGTGATAATATTGCCTTGTGCCCCTGGTTATTGTTTTCATTGACGCACCTGTAAAAAACACACAAACAGAAGCTATAGTGTGGTGAGGGACAATGGTCACCTTCCCTGTCTTCATTTCAATGTGGCTGTTGAATAAGGAAAAAAATATGATGTCATTTTCAAGTCTTACAGAGTCCCCTTTACTAGTGCGTTTACAGGGGCTCGTCATATAAACATTCCATAAATCATAACATTGAGATAATTGTTTTAATATTTATTTTTTACTTTGATTCCATAGTATGTTTATTATTGCGAGTTTCCTTCTGTCGAATGTAAACAAACACAACGCTACCACACTGCATAAAACCTGACGAGCCCCTGTAAACGCACAAGTGATGCTTCCTGGCACTATTAATTTTTTTATTGGGAAACTATTATTCTTGGGTCTTTGTTTATCATTTTTTCTCTACCTCTACTATATATCTCTGACGTTATCCTATCATGTCTCCCACACAGGAAATCTTACATGATACTTCTTACGTTAAGTACTGGAACATTATACCCTGCCTGGCTCTTTCCTCTATACACTTAACCTCATTTTCTTAATTATCAATTACGTGTGAACGCTGATGGGGATTAATTTATCCTACACCTCAGCTGTTTTTTTGCCTTAGAGCTTAATTCCTTTTTTTTTTAATTACGATATGTTTGTAATATTCTTTTAGTGACGACCTGTTTTATCACTGTTCGTTAATACGCGAGGTTTCCACTTGACACGGTTTGAGAGAGTGAAGTTATGTTACAAAGGAATTTATTCATGTGCGCTGATTATGTTACTGCCACACAACATTTTACCGGTGTCACAGGTATTGGTTTAATTTGTCAGTTTGGTAAGCTTCCTGCTCCCGGGGTTTAGTTACCAAAGACATTCATTCACACTGTGTTTTAATTCTCTGTTTTAACTTAGGATTTCAGTAACTGTTATTTATATCCCCAACAAGTAGTGTAGGGTACAGTAAGTGAAGGAAACTTAATCAAAAAATGTCTTCTCCTAACCTAACCTAACCTTACTTGTCAACGTTAACTAGGCTAGAGACTCCCTGAAGACTACCTAAGGTCAATGGACTCCCCCAAGACGGCGCAGTAATTACGGTCGACGGATCATCACTCTGAGGTCGAGCGGCTCTCCAGAAAGTGATAATTAAAGTCGCCGGAACAAGACTCGGTTAAAGCGGTCAAGTTAAAGCGGCCAAGTCAAAGTGACCAAGTTAAAGCTGCCAAGTCAAGGAGGCCAAGTCAAAGCGGCCAAGTTAAAGTGGCCAAGTTAAAGCGGCCAAGTTGCAGCGTCCAAGTTGATGATGACAAAAATCGATGGAACACAAGACGTATATAAGTGAGTCCCATGGCGCCCTGATCTCTAGAAAGAATTAAATATGTTATACTTTTGTTGTTGGGAGACTTAATGAAGGCTTAAGATGCTGGAGGCGGCTTGTGGTGGGGTATCTCGTTATCCTTGCGTTCGTGTGCGTGCGTGAGTGCGTGCGTGTGTGTGTTTGTTTCTTTGTATAATAAATATGACGATGGTTATTTAATTATCTGCTGGTATAAAATATTAATAATTCTTAACTGATCCAACGAGAACATCGAAAACTCTTAGGCTAATGAAAATATACACAAATTATAAAACTTCCCATATTTTCACATAATATTTTTCATACATATCCTCAGTTTATGTTGAAAAAAATATTGGTCCAAAAAATACAAAATAGAAAAGTATGAGTGATTTATTTATTTTTTTTAGAGCAGAATTATATTAAAATAATATTACCATAGTATATCATTCACCTAGAGTTTAATATAAGTTTTTTATATAGATATTCTGTTAATATAATGTTAGTATACAACTACCCCCTTTACTACCTGATGTAATTAAGAGTTATCAGTAAATTCAAAACACACAATCTAAAACAAAGGTGTAAAACTAAGGGACTATCTTACCTGTGTGATATCTATCTCATTATAGGTGTATTGGTCTTGAAAAATAATATACTACATAATAGCAATAAATTTCCGAAGGCTTTTATATTTTATTTCACAACTAAAAAAGGATTTGTTTGCCATATGTGCTGTACCTTTGGCTTCCACACACCTCGAGTCACGTAACGAACCTAAGCTAACCAGTATTCTTTGGCTTCCACAACCCATGAGTCGCGTAACAAACGACCTGACTTTAGTAATCCCTGGCAAGCCTTCCTCCTCCCTCCCCCGGGCATCCTATAGCCAACGTTAATAACCGTTACTGTTTCCGGTACTGCTGCCGGCAACCGTCAAGTGTTCCCCGTACTGCTGCCGACATCTGTTAAATGTTCCCCGTACTGCTGCCGGCATCTGTCAAATGTTCCCCTTACTGCTGCCGGCATCTGTCAAATGTTCCCCGTACTGCTGCCGGCATCTGTCAAATGTTCCCCGTACTGCCACCAGCATCTGTCAAATGTTCCCCGTACTGCTGCCGGCATCTGTCAAATGTTCCCCGTACTGCTACCGGCATCTGTCAAATGTTCCCCGTACTGCTGCCAGCATCTGTCAAGTGTTCCCTGTACTGCTGCCGGCATCTGTCAAATGTTCCCCGTACTGCTGCCGGCATCAGTCAAACTGTTCCCCGTACTGCTGCATCTGTCAAATGTTCCCCGTACTGCTGCCGGCATCTGTCAAATGTTCCCCGTACTGCTGCCGGCATCTGTCAAATGTTCCCCGTACTGCTGCCGGCATCAGTCAAATGTCCCCGTACTGCTGCCGGCATCTGTCAAATGTTCCCCGTACTGCTGCCGGCATCTGTCAAATGTTCCCCGTACTGCTGCCGGCATCTGTCAAATGTTCCCCGTACTGCTGCCGGCATCTGTCAAATGGTCCCCGTACTGCTGCCGGCATCTGTCAAATGTTCCCCGTACTGCTGCCGGCATCTGTCAAATGTTCCCCGTACTGCTGCCGGCAACTGTATCATATGAGTTATTTTTCTCTCGGTCTCTTGGTTAAATGTTGTAATTAATTTGTACTTCCATGTTGTAGTATTCCTGAGCCATAGACCATCACCATATTGTTACATTACCCTGTCAATTACTTCTGTCAGTCTGGGTGTTTGTCTTTTGTTGTGGTCTGGTGTCTGGGTCTACCGGTGGAGGATGTCATCACTTGTAATTCCTTGTGTCTCTGTACAGTTTAGTGATGGCGTCGTGTATGGATATGGACGTATAAATATGTGATAGGTTTGAGGATTTCCTGGATACATGCAGTATTTATATAAACAATTAATACGTTGATCCAATAACCTCCCGTGTTGCTCCAGGCTGACCCCGTGTCCTACTCTGCTCTCTCTCCTCTGGCATGAATATGTAAAATAGCAGACTGTTGCTTACCTCACCGTACAGTTGCCGACTGCAGTACAGGGAACACTTGACAGTTGCCGGCAGCAGTACAGGGAACACTTGACAGCGGCTGGAGAACCATGGTCTAAGACACACATATATATAATAATCTCTGCTCGACACCAAATATTCATTATAAAAACAAAATTTTGCACAACTTCCAAAAGCCGTTTTTCTCTGTGACACCCAATTTGTTCTTCGTTCAAAATGAAAAATAGTACCACAGATAAAATTATTCTCACGCCATGCAAAAATAATTGGATTGTCAACAGTGTACAGGGTGGTAGGGATGTGCTCTCACGGTGGACACTGACGGGGGGATAAAATTTCTTGGAGGGAGCTCAGTGGATTGGTGGATTGGTTTGATATTGTGTAGCTGAGTTCTATACCTCCCGGGAACGATGCGAGTCTATTTCAGTTCCCCAAATTTATAAATGAAGAATAAAAACATCTGAGTCCTTTCGTGGATATTTAATGAGAAAAAATCTATCTTCTCTTTCATCATTTTCAAGTTCATGTTTTAGCCCGGGGATCTTGCTTGTTGTGTGTGTAACCACTCGTGTGGTTGCTTGTATATTTTAATGGACGAAATAATCATATTAGGGGAGCAGTTGAATAGTGGTCGGGAAGGTTATTACTGCTGTAGGGGAGGAGGGAACATCGGTGCTAGAACGGGAAATTTTACAGTGATTAAATGCGGTTTAATTTGCATCTGAAAATACAGTCGCCGGGGCTCTGGATGTGTGAGCAGGAAGAGGAAAGCAGACAAGTTTATTTATATGTGGTAGGTCAGTTGGGTGAAGAGGGTGATGAGGAGGACAGGTGGTAGCAACGTTGATGTACAGTACAGTAGACCTAACCTCCACACAAACACACACTAGTACACAGACCCTTTCATATTTCCGCATCCTTTTTTTTTTCTCCATCTTGCTGAGCGCTGACTTAATGAAAGGCCATTGAGGAAAGAGCTAAATACTGCAGTAGAAATGTGAGTAGTTGCTGGGCCTTCAGAGTTTACTGAGTATAAGCAGTCAACTTTGCCTTTCAAATTTCAGTTCTTAGCTCAAAGAATACCCGACATATGGCTCGGACAAGTAAGAGAGAAAACACACAAATACACGGAACAACCACTTGGGGCCTCGCCATACTCGACACCTTGAGACGATACATAAGGCATAGCTACTGTATTGGGACTGGGTCAGGTGGGAAGGACCTCCGCCGACCGTGCTGTCATCTGAGGGTTGAATTTAGTAGTTGAGAACCGCGCTGTCGGGGAGGACTTGACCAGTGGGTATTGATCAAGGACCTGAGGCCAGTTGGACATTAGGGACAAGGATAAAACTTGGTTGGTTATTGATGATAGGGAATACAACTAAATGTGTACTGAACGTACAGGTGGATGGATGGAGGCTGGTAGTTGATTTGGGAGTCGTGGGTTAAAATGGTAGAGGAACACACACCCACACACACACCTCTCCCTCCCTCCCATTGGGTTAATTGCCTGCATCACTCGGTTAAATAATCGTCCCTTACAACGCCAATTGTTTTTAATAGGTCATCAGTATTTACATCTCCCTCCCCTTGTTCAGAGGTATAATGCCGCTTACTCCCTGCATCCATCTCACTGCACGCGGGGTGGAGGAGGAATGTACTCCACTTATTTAGAGTACTTAGAGTACTTTCACTCACCACCACCCCCTCTCACCACCCCCTCTCACCACCCCCTCTCACCATCCCTCTCACTACCCCCTCTCACTACCCCCTCTCACCTCTCACCACCTCTCACCACCCCTCTCCTACCACCCTACCCCCTCTCCACCCCCCCTCTCTCCCACCCCCCCCTCCCACTACCCTCTCCACCCCCTCCCTCCCCCACCCCTCCCCCACCCCTCCCACCACCCTCCCACCACCCCTCCCACCCCCCTCCCACCCTCTCCACCCCCTCTCCCCACCCCCCCTCTCACCACCCCATCACCCCCCTCTCCCCACCACCCCCTCTCACCCCACACCCCTCTCACCACCCCCTCTCCACCCCCTCTCCACCCCCTCTCACACCCCCTCACCACCCCTCTATTACTGGAATAAAATCTTTTGACGTTAACTGAAGAAAATGCTAAAGGTGGCATCCCTATAGTGAAGGGAATAAGAAATATTTTGATTCTGTCCGGTATTTCTTTTCATAAGAGACATTTAAGCGGCTTCTTTTTCCTAGTTCTCAACAAGAAAATATTCAGAGAATGTAGTAACCGTGTTTATGTTTCACTGTAAAATTTGGTCGTGAAATATTCGCTACCTTATTTTTATACCAGAGGAAAATTCAGGTAAGAAAAGATATATATAATATATATATATATATATATATATATATATATATATATATATATATATATATATATATATATATATATATATATATTTGTTTTGTTTGTAAACCATTCCACAGGACGCTCGGTGAGGTAAAAGTGTGGAGAAGGAATGAACCCACCTACACACTGACACTGCTCTCACTCTCTCACTCCACCTACACACTGCTCTCCACTCTCTCACTCCACCTACACACTGCTCTCCACTCTCTCACTCCACCTACACACTGCTCTCCACTCTCTCACTCCACCTACACACTGCTCTCCACTCTCTCACTCCACCTACACACTGCTCTCCACCTCCACTCACCCACTACTACCCATCTTATCCACTGCCCTTATCTTGCCATCCACTATCACACACCTCGTCTACTGCCCCTACCACCCTGCCACCTAACTCACCTAACTACCTATACCCCACCACCCACCTTGTCTACTGCCTCTATACTGCCACCCTCCACATCTACTTCCTCTTTCCCACCTCTCTCCATATCTATTGCCTCTACGCTACCACCCACCACGACTACTGCGAGGAACAACACTTTGCCCATTACAAGTTTTAACATAGACGATGGGGTGAAGTGAAGAGGCGGCATCACATATTTTTACACTTAAACGATGAATCATTACCCTAGATTTATCAAAGGATTTCAGGTCTCTACATTTGTCTTTCTTTTACGACTGTACTGCCTCACCTAGTGCACCCAGGCGTGTAATAACACACACACACACACACACACACACACACACACACACACACACACACACACACACACACACTCTTTCAGCAACACCTCTCATGAATTATTCAGTATCAAACTAAGAGAGCGACGACTTATAATGTTTTAAATGTTTCCACGACAAACTTTTTAATGTTATCATGAGAGAAACGAGACAAAAGTTTATTAAAACAAAAATAATGTATTGTACTTTGCTCGTAAAATATATGTGGCGTCGTGTTTTTCGTTTTTATTCGATAGTAAATTGTTTTGTTTTTTTATTGTAACGTAAAGTCTGAAAAATAACTCGACGTTCACAAAATTTTAAACACACACACACACACACACACACACACACACACACACACACACACACACACACACACAAACGAGTAAGTGTTTCATAAAATATAATCGTTCCACAAAGCCTAATACATAGCATTCAATCAATAACTTTCCTCCCATGACAATGAAGAAAGTTAAGCACCTGGGGTTAGGTTAGGTTAGGTTAGGTTAAGTTAAGTGAGATGACAACAATAGTGATAATTTTTTTACCTCAGTGTTCCTTTATGCTAGTCGAATGTTTATTTACCCGGAGGAATTAAAGCGAGAGGGACGCTAGTATTTGTGTTGCTATTTTACTTATGCAACAACTGATATTATTTTTGTCAATTAATTATGAATATCCTATCTTGATGTTCATGTTAGTATCTGTATATTATATAGCAATTTGTAGGTGATTTTTTTTTTTTACTTTTTAAAATGAAGTTCCTCTGTATTTTTTTTTTAATTATTTTCATCCATATGGTTCAGGTCACGTCTCATTATGGGTAAAGTTTGTATTTTTTTTTATTATTGTAGTTCCAGCATTTGAAGCCTTCCAGTGATTCATGTTCTATCATATTTTCAATGTTTTTTTTTATGTATTCATCCGCTCATAAAACTTGAGGGGTCCTCTGATATTCCTTCAGAACACCGCAGTAAAACCCGCATGAAACAGGATGATAGTCATGTTGTTGAATGAAACCACAACAAGTGTTCCAACTGAAATGCAAAAAAACAATTATTTCCTTTGGTTCATTTACGTTCTGGAGTAGCGGCGGCAGTCATTGTTACGAGATGTGAGTGTTTATCCCGCCTCTGTCATGTTATTCCCTACATGACAAAAGTTATTGACAAGACATAATAAAACTTAAGGTCACGATACTTTTTTGGCTTGACTAAAAAAACTCTTTTTGCGCTTGTGAAAATGTATCTAACCACTGACTAAAGTTCCCTCAGATTGACCAATATTTACGCCAAAAGTTACTAAAAAATAATTCTATACATTTTAACTTGAGTGAGGAGAAATTAAGGATGGTGAGAAACATGACGATATAGGAGAGATCAAACTCGTAATGAGGAATATGACAAATAACAAACCAACCATTTTGTCTACAGAAACAATGGTTTGAGTTTCTAAGTGCCACAAGTCTCTATAGCTAGAATAATCACTTCTCGAGCTAACTGTGGGTGTTGGATGTTTCAGATTGGCTTGACGTAGATCCTGAACACGATGGCTGGATATTTAGGCGATATATTTGGTTATCTAAATTCTCATTAATGCCTTAACTTTTAGTTCTTACTTATTGATTTATTAATTATTAATTTATATTTTAGTGTTAAGGAATAGATCTTTGAGGAGTGTTCCGACAGCATTGAGACACAGAATATGATCAAGTTACAGATGATCAAACACAACGTAAGGGTAAAACAGAAAAGAGATATCGAGTGTGATGATAGATGCAGGGAGGCCACAGGTAAAGACAATTTAGAAGGAAGAATCTTACGTTGATCATTGTCAGAGGAGGTTTTCAGGTATCATGGAAAAATGTGAAAATTATTGAAGGGGAAATATTGGGAAGCAGAGGGAAAGTTATGTGTGCTCGGGGGAAATATGTGGTGGAACGAACTGGGGGAAAATTACAATGTATACTAGACATTATCTTGGAGACCAGGCAAGACGTTGTTATTTTATGAAGCGCTCTATGAAGTAACACTGAGGGAAATAAAAGTTATGGATACGTGATTGTACAGACTTGAGTATAATTCTATAGGTGAATGAATGACAAAAGAGTTAAGAATAAGAGAGTCCGCCATAACACAGTGGTCGTAATAAGGTGGGAGTATGGTCGTCACATTAAAGTAGTCATTGAATTTAAGTGGCCGTATTTAAGTTGTCGCTGGAGTTTAGAACCTTAAACCGTCTTTGGAGTGAAGTTGTCGGTGGAGTTAAGACCTTTAGAGCTGATTAGACTGGCTGGAGTATTAATGTTCTCCTAGTGACTGGTAATAACGAGTGAAGAACAGACAGAACACAATCAGAACACAATCAGATTCCTCGTTGATATCTTTAATAGCGTTTTCTATCCCTGTGGCACCTTCAGTAATTTGTTCTTGTTGTTGTTGTCCAGATCAATTCTCTGTTGTCGTGTAGATTTCCGGGTGGGTGACGCCTGGATGATGTTGGGATGGAAACAATGTCATCCAGACTTTTGTTTTAGCAATTTTATTCCCGTTTTTGTTTGTTTCTTCTTAGAGCTTTATACTTGTCCATTTTATTTGATTTATATTTCGTTGTGGTTTTTGATGAAGTTAAAGCTATTTTTTATTGAATGTCTTTCTCTCGTTTTTCCTTCCTCCTTCCTTCCTTCCTTCCTTCCTTCCTCCCTCTCTCTTATTTCCTTTATACTCAATTCAGAATATTACCATCTATCAATCGGAACACTCAGTGAGAACGGTAATATAATTCTCTATTTATATTCTCCCCCTTAATGTCACAGCGAGGAACCATGATTAGTAAAGAGGGGGTGACGCTGTTGTTGTTATGGTACACACACACACACACACACACACACACACACACACACACACACACACACACACACACACACTGAGAACGATATCGATTTTTTTTTTTTAATTTGGGATCCTTTCTTTGCAGTTCTTGACGTAAATGATCTGGATAGTAGTCGTAAGGTATAATGAGTTTCCTGCTACGCTTTTCCCTGGTCTAGGTTAGGTTAAGTTAGATTAGGTTAGGTTAGGTTTCGCTGAGTGAACTGGAGACTATTAACGTCTTATTTGGCGGAAGACATAATAAATTTTTCTTAGTGACTCGGAAGACGTTCAGTTTTCCGCCTCGTTACACTTCAGGTCTTTAACTCGTGGATTTCCGGGGTCTAAAGAACTAACTTAAGATGCTGAAAATATCATGGTTCTTAGTCACACTGTTACAGACACGAGAAACTGAAGTCATTGTCAATAATTTATAGAACTGAAGCACCTAAGAGAGGGAGAGAGAGAGAGAGAGAGAGAGAGAGAGAGAGCTTTAGGGGTGAACAAGTGTACGTGCCTGCGTGCTCAAATAAATGTCATAATGTCATAAAGGGACAAATTTTGACACTATTTTGTATTCAGAATGTCAAAAATAAATATTCCTCTCTTTCTTCTTAACGCGGAAATTTCATCATTCTTCGCTCTATCATTTTTGTGAGGATGATACCTGGAGTCTGTTGTCATGCCGATGCTGCTAACACCTTC
Source organism: Homarus americanus (assembly GCF_018991925.1). NCBI lineage: Eukaryota > Metazoa > Arthropoda > Malacostraca > Decapoda > Nephropidae > Homarus > Homarus americanus. The sequence continues at coordinate 3,701,852 of NW_024712913.1, forward strand.
AATGTATGCTGACAGACGGGTAAGGAGGAGAGGCGGCAGACAGATATTAGGGAAGTGAGGATGTGGATGGGAGGGAGTGTGTGTGTATAGGATAGTCGGGACATGAGCTCCTGGCTGGATTGGAGGAAGATTGGAGGGAGATTGGAGGGAGATGAGAAAGATTAGGGTCAGGGATGCTGCTGTTGTTTGGAGGAGATTGGGAGTGTCGTGTGGGGATAAGTTATGAGGGATTAGGGAAAGAATGTGAGGATAGTGGATAATAAAAGAGAGACTTAACGACCATATTAAGGGATGAGGAAAAAATAATATACCTGTAGATAAGGAGAATGGAGTCACCCTGTTTGTATTTGGGCCGTAGATAAATTTTGGTGGTGGAATTCAAGAACAAATAAATTCTCCTGTAGTGTCCATCCTTAAACTGTCGCGTCTCAAGTTTATTTTACATATTATTATTTTTTTGTTATTTGTTGGTTTGTTTGAGTGTTTGTTTAGAGTCGACTAATTATTTTTCGTTTTCTGAAGTTTCCCTGGAGTTACTGTCTCTGGTGAAGGAAGCATAGACTGCCGAGATGTGTAAATTAAAGATATATAAACAACATCACTAAAGCACCATAGAGTAACACGATAACAGGAACCATTATTATTTGTACCCTAATAATCTCAAGTAAATAGCCTACAGTTTTTCATCACCTGGGCATCCGGTGTTGGTATGTGAGGTACTCCATAATTAATTCACTTTATACACTAGCGACTGTTATTAAAAGTTTGTAAAGATCTTTTTTTTTTATTGGAGAGGATAAGGGTTTTGGAAGAGCCAGATCAGGGTTATTTTTGTTTACGGATTTGTTTTATAATTATTTAAATCCAGGATATAATTGATGTTTCACCATGACGACACAGGTGAAATATATCGTCATGGAAAATATTGCTGTGGCTCATGATGACTTTGATGACGTAGTTTGACTCAGATTTTCGTATTTTAAGCATTGCAGTATTGTTTACATTACACCAGCGAACATTTACAAAGGAATTCCATTTGCATATCATTCAATATATTGGTCTAGTACAAAGGCAAAGCGAAAATAAATTTTGCAGCTTGTCTCAACCATTAATTTCTGGCTGGTGTTTGGTGGCAATAACTCTTGACGCCAATAGTGTTTGTGTGTGAGAAGACCAGCAGCACCTTAGTCTCTACATAGAGTTACCCTAATACACATACAAGACAACTAACAGTGTTAACGATCACAAGACAACATACTGTCCAGATGATAAGAGCAAACTAATACCTTTTCTTTCAATAATATTCATTTATCACTAATTAATGATCTGAAGGAAGAAAGAAGAAATTCGCATATAATTTATCTCTATACTGTAACTAAACTAAAAAAAATTGAAATTGAACTAAACTATACATAATGATAAAGGTGTGGGCTCTCTATCAGCTCATGAAGAGAGGTGGTGGTGGTGGTGGTGCGTGACTGGGTGAGGCTCCAGGTTGACTGACACCCACACACTTTGTTCATTTAGTCTTTCGTTATTCTTGTTTTTATTTATACTTAATATTTTTTTAAGTCGCATTGTTCTCACGTGTTCACTACTTTTTGGTGTTCCTCGGGAGTATAATTACTTTCTGAGTCTCCATAGTCGCCCACAGTAGCACACATCACCTACTCCACAAGGTAGCCTCAGGGAGTTACAAGGAACCAACTAATGGAACGCTGCCTCGTTAACTAAATGAGACAGGTGACCCTCCCTCCCTCCCTCCCTCTCCACCTGCAGTAGTACCATATAAGGATCATCAGGTGTCGTGCTCACTGCTCAGTCCGAATACACACAAAACGACAAAATGGCAGCCCAGTACGATAAACCACACTTTGGATATTGAGGACTTCTACATCGTGGTTATGGTTTAGTGAATCATACAAGACAAACTTTAAACTACGAGTGGCGTGACGTCTACTACTTTATACATGGTTAATCATAAACAAACTATTAATAAACCCATTCTATGTTTGTTTCTAAGATTAAAATCATATCAATAATTTCTAAATATATTGAAGGACTTGTTTCAGTGGGTTTTTTGGGTGCATGGTTAAAATGTTTACTGAAAGGTTATGGAAGATTTTTACATTTCAGGCAGACGATTTTTTTTACAAGTTCGTTTTTTAGTTTATGACGACAGAGTTATGAGGAGAAACGAGTCTGACAGTGTCCTCCCAGAGCTTGCAACACGTGCACAGTGTAAGGCTAGAAGAATAGCCTCAGAGACTCGACCTGCTCTTAACAGTGACACTTTTATTGGCTCACAGGCCAAGTTTATGGTCAGAGATTGATGGTCAGTCTTATCCCAACAATCCAATTTCCTTCTCGTATTCTGAATGGAAAAAAAAGTTCTCGAAACAATCTCAATCGCTGAAGCCAAGTTTTTTTTACGGGGTTCTTGTCTATCTAACTTGGGTAAAACTTTTCTTCCCATTAGTCCTTCAGTCACCATTTCCTTCCTTGTCATCTGATATTTTACAAACATAATTTTTCCTTCTGATGTCTTACGAGAAACCGAGACAGAATCCTTTTGGTGATGAATTTACATCAGTTTGGTGCTCAAGTGATGTTCATTCCTCTTGTCAGTTATCCCATCCATCGAATATACTTACCTTACCACTCCGAGCACCTTCCACCAGTAGGTACTCTCCACCAGATACTCCCCTATCAGATACTTTCCTACCAGGTACTCCCCTACCAGGTACTCCCCCGCCAGGTACTCCCCCACCAGGTACGATCACCTTAGACACGAGGACTTTTACCAACACGACGCTACAGATCTTATGATAACTAAAATACCCAGATGCAATGCTGAGAGGAACGTGTAGAGGCGTCTAACATATAATACTCATCTTCACTACAGTCTTGATGGTTGCTCTTCGTTAGTGTGCAGAAAAATCTCTCTTTCAGGCATGTGTTGCAGTCCTTTTAAGGTGTGGTGGGTGTGATATAATGCACTTAAGGAAATTTATTCTCATCTTCACACGACGTTATGCATATTAAACACAAATTGCCTGCCTGTCAGTTTGTCTGCCTGCCTGTCTGTCTGTCTGTCTGTTGAGTATCCTGGTTGTCACTTTGTTTTGTCTTTGACTTAGATAGGAGGTGTCTTCCATAACACCTGTTGCCTCACTCCGCTCTCGTAATCTCCACACCAATAAATCTTAACTTTGTTGTGTATTTTCCCTCCTCCTCATAAATCTTGACGGCAGTAAATCTTAATCCTGTTGTTTAATTTTCCTTTCCACTTCGTAGATCTTGTCTAGGTTGAGTTAGCCGAGCTGGCGGCCCCTGGACACACGTCAGCACTCGTGTGTCTGGGAAGCTGCTGAGGTTGAAGGAACTGCTAATGGCGTGAGAGGATTTATTTTTCCTCTACGCCACAAATGTTGATGTCTGACTTTGTCTCCGAGTGTTCAGAAGCAGGAAGTTACTTGAAATATATAACGCCCAAAAAGCTCGGATTTATTTTAACGAAAGTTTATACGTAACATAAATCTTAAAACCAGTAAAGGAAGTTTTATTGTCTCACAATTATTTTTTTTAAACGATATGATTCTTGTTGGTCCCAAATAATTCAAGTTGATAATAATAAGTGATGTAAGTTGACTCTGGTCGACTAAAGGTAACCAGCTTATGTTCCCAGGTTACCTTAAGTAAGAGAGGTCATTCGGGTGATCTGTGTGGCCACTGAACGGTGATCCACTTTTCCCCACTTGGCTTTAGGCTACGTGAGTTAACTCTGTCACTCTTAAGTTTCTCCAGTTAGCTCTTGATTGATACCAAATTAGTCCAACTGGTTCTATAAGCCTCCAGGTTAGTCCAAGAGGCTGTGTGTGTGTGTCTGTGTGTGTGTGTGTGTGTGTCCAGATGGTTCTTTGGGCTTCTCGGTTGCTCCAGGCAGTTCTGTGTGACTGGATTAATCCCCGTGGCTCTAAAGGTGACTTCAGGTATCTCAGTGTGGCTCAGATTAGATTTGGTATGTCTGTATTAGTTCTAATCTATCCAAGATGTCTGATAGATTACTCCGTTTGGCTCTGTGTAAACTTACCGACTATTTTTCAATCAAACTTTAGTCTAGTTGGCCCTGAATGCTTCGAAAACGAGTTAAGATTTCTCCAGGGCTAATGTATATGTCCCACTACCTGTGTATCTGTCACTGATGGGAAGGATGACGGAAGCTGTGTAGATATCCCTTAGTTGACCACTCCAGCCTTCCACACTGACTCGCCTGCACTCACTCTCGCCATGCCCTCTCGCCTCTCATTTTCGCCACCCTCTTGTCATTCTCTGTCGCCTCTTTCCCACTCACTTACTCTCCTCAGCTCTTACCCACCATTGACACATTCCACTCACCAGTCTCACTCATTAACGTCCAATTTCAACTTGCACCCTCCACTCCCTGCATGCACTCACTCTCTCTCCACTTAACAGTCACACACACACACACAAACACACACACACACACACACACAATTCCGCCCTAACTCACTGCTGTTCTTCTTCACTCCCCGCTATACAGTAAATCCGTCAGACCACAGACCAATAATTCTTACTTTACTTGTTTCTTAAAGTTACAGGAACTCGCATAAATTATCCCTACTTAAACTTGAGAAACGCTACGATAACCTGTGACACACAATACGAACCCGTCACCTTGAACGATTTTCTTTTCTCTATTCAGCTACTTTGTCAAAACTTCTCGCTTGATAAATGTGGCGACTCTTTCCTAGCTGTCAAGATATCTCCATACCTTAGACTAAGTTTGGCATCCACAGCATCTTGACGATTTACCGTTATATTTCTGTTTTTCGTTTATCTTTTTTAATTCTACTCTAGCTGCAGCGTCTTATAAAGGACATTGGCCAAAAATGCTTCTAAAAGTTTGTTGTTTATTTTCGTGATTTACCTCCTGTGTTCCTGCTCTGTTAATAAAGGCCTTGGTTGGTGACACGTGGGAAACTGCTTTAAATTTTTGGTGGGTTTACTCAATAGTCTTAATATCTCTCTCTCTCACACACACACACACACACACACACACACTCTCGACATTATTATTTATCCTGTTGTTGCTAATTCACATAAATCTATGGAATTAAAACCCCACAAATTTATGTTATTGAGAGTAAAAAAATATATATATATAAAACACAAACACAATACAAACTGTAAACTAAACATCTATAATATTTTTTTGGTGTTTCGACGTACGCCTTCCTGATGTACACTTGTTGTTCTAATAAATGTTGTGTGTTCCATAGCAGTGATTTAAACGATGCTGTTGCCTTGATAGATATATGGACATTGGATATAGTTCAGAGTGTGGAATTGATAAGTGCAGTGAGGTGAAGTCCGAGACCTTCAACACGGTAACACGGTGAGAGTTAGCGATACCGTGTAGGTTTACGTCGAGGCAAGGACACGAGTATGGTCCAGACAGTACACACAATATCCTCAGCTGATAGGTTGTCATTAGAAAGTTGTTGAGGTAGTAATTACTTACCTATAAAGCGAGAGGTGTCAGCTATAGGTAGTATCGCTGAGTCACAACACGAGGTACTATAGGATTCAATATCCATGAAACTCAACAAGAGAGATTCCTTCAGGACCCCAGCTGTATCCTACACTGTATAGGACGTCTCCTTTCTAATAGCTGATGTCAGTCATTCTCTCACACCCAGTCATTTCTCTTGCTGGTGTCCCGGATCATTATTAAAGCCATTCTGAATATCTCCCAGGCTGGTCGACTGGTGTGTTTGAGGTAACAGTCTGCCGTCATTAAGCTTGATTGGTGGTTAATTAAGCTGTCCATTTTAGAGGTTTATAAATGAACGCAGTGAGGAACAGCTTGCTATAAGTCACCTTTCTTCATCTTGATTTTTTTTATATTGCAGGTTTTTGTTTACAGTGTTATTGACAGGACTTCTTATCTAATGGGTCAAAATACAAAGTTCTATTTTACTGTCCAATTAAAGTAGAAGGGACTTATAACTTCTGCAGGAGGAACTTATTTCATACGAATTTATGTTTTAATGAGATCAATAAATTAATCATTGTATTATGATTTATAGAGTAATTTGTCTTAACCAGCATTTTATACCGTTGTCGTTAATGTTTCGACTTGTGGAATGAGGCAAATTACCCCTCCAGTTCTTTCTCTGGTGAAGTCATTAAAGACCTGGCCATATTCCACACACCGTTAGATTAGGTTATGTGACACTAGATGTGGAAACTATTGCAGTTATTTATAAAGGGTCTCGTCTCCCGTAGGTATTATCTTACACAATAATTGCTGTCAATATTATCTCAGTATCAATAATATTTTACGTCGTTTATTTGTTTGACCTTTAGTGACCTGAGAGAGAGAGAGAGAGACCTGACCTGGCCTGACCTGTCTTTCCTCACTTACCACTCAGGATCAACAAAATGAAGTGACTTGCGTGAAAGAGAAGTGAGATAGAGAACCAACATTTGAAGGTCATCTAAATACTAAGGAAAACAAGAGGAACCAGATTACCTTACCTACCTCTTGTGTGGGGGCTGAGATAATGACGGAGCCTACACACACACACACACACACACACACACACACACACACACACACACAGAGTTTCAAAAAACCCTAAATTAACCGAACCTAACCTAACCTAAAGAAAACGTGATACTGTATTAATATAAAATTCAGTGTCTACCATTACACTGCCATAGTGACTACACTGTGGGTCTATTACACTACCATGATAACTACAGAACATTCTTATGATGATGTGATTTTTACATGATTACACTGAGTGCCTGATGATAACCTTGTGGCTGTGAAAATTGCCACCACAGGGGCAAGATAAGTCTTCATCATGACATCAGTAGTCAACACCACTCAAGAGGATATAATCTGTTTATAATGCACTAACATAATCTGTGTTACCTGTTTGGAAGTAGAAGACAATGCAATATTTCAGTTTGCCTCAACCAGAGACATATACTGCTCACAGTCTCGAGAAACACCTCTTGAAATTTAATCCATCTCAACTATTATTATCGTGGTGCTTCTAATCTTGTTTGTTTACGTAGCATTGAAGGAGGTGGCGTGTTGAGCAAGGCCCATGTCCTCAAGGCTGTCAATGGGTATGAGAATTACAAATCAGGTGACAGTGTATGACAAACATGTTACACGAGCAGAGGGAGGTGATGAGACACTCTCCCTCCAGCGTTAGCAACTTCCCTCACGGATAACACAAAACTCCCTTGCACGTAAACAAGTTCTCCAAAAAGGCCGACAATCGGATACTTTCGGGGGTTGTTCACGAGTTTGCGGTTGAGACGACTTTGTGTGCTAGGGGACGGGACAATCAACCCCAGAAACTAAACTCTCTTCTAAGCAGGTCCCTTTGTGCCACTGTTTGCAGGGTTAGGATTCTCTAGTTGTTTCTGGGGCTCTCTGCGTGTTCTGCACTGTAGTCTTTACTGAGGCCAAAGCTGGGAGAGGTATTATCAGTTGAGTATACTGTAGGTTGCACACTCAGTCCTCATTTATCAATAATAGTAAGCGTTTTACACCTTTAGTCTGTTATACAGTATATGGCTCATCATGATTAAGCATTAAAATGGCTAACCTAATCTTCCTTGGGCCTCGCATCACGATGACGAATCCAGGTAAAAAAGTCACAGAAAAAAAGTCACAGGAAAAAAAAGTCACAGAAAAAAGTCGCCCCACACCTACGGAATGTGCATGACGCCACCATGAACAACAATGCTCGTACCAACAACATTTGTGAAGGGTGGAATAATAAGTCCTTCAACCTCGTTGGTCACTACCATCCCTCAATCTGGCGCGTCATTGAATGGTTTCAGCTTGAAGAAGCGACAGTGAGCACCATTATCAAACAGGATGCTGTTGGCAACCCACCTCAAAGAAGAGTTCGTCGACGCTATGTGCAGCTACAAGAACGTCTTCGCAACTTGTGTGTTGCTCGACGGGAGGATCACAAGACTGTTACAAATTTTCTTCGTGGCATCGGTTGGAATATTAATCATCAACACTAAATATACATGTAATGCCATGCTATTATGTAAGTTGTTTTCAACGTGTACATGTCATATAAGTACTTCAATAAATGACTGTTTCAAAGGTTTCTACTAAACTGTTATTTGTTTCGAGTATTTATAATGCTATGACATAATGTATGTTGTTTTCAATGTGTACATGTTATATAATGTCAATAAACGACTGACATAAATGTTTTTGTTTCATTCCCTTGTATTGTCAGTAAATAAGCGACTTAAAATACTATTTGTTTAATTACTTTAATTAGTATGTTTGGTGTTTAATGAAAATGTGACTTTTTCCCTGTGACTTTTTTCCTAGCCAAAATTGTAACTCTTTTTCTGTGACTTTTTTTCTGTGACTTTTTTTTCCTGTGACTTTATTACCGTCCACCACGATGACATGTTCAGGATGACGTTAGCAGAAACAGGAAGCCACTCTACTCCACCTTTCATCAAGGTCTCTAGGGTGATATCACTCGATACCCACCAGCGTCCAGCCAATCACACTCGCTGGTGTTTGTACTTTGTTCGTGGAGACTCACCACCGGAATACACATCACTGCCGGGGAGACGACAGCCACATGTAGCACCAATTCGCACTGCCTCTCTGTCGGGGCAACAAGGAGCACTAGAGGTACGGTTAACTCAAACTACTACCCTGTAAGTACAAAATGGAATATCAGTAATGCAGCACTGACTCTCTGCAGGTACAAGTGGTACAACATCCTCTTGGTATTATAACAAGGAAGGGGAAACTGAATCGACATTTGTGTTTCCTCAAGCACTGTGACGGACTAGTAGTGCCCAGTGCCCACTAAGAGAAACATCGAACTGACAAATGTCGAAAATCTTCACTCTATGATTAGTACAATAATGTGAGCAGAGTGAAATATGACATTGAACCAAAAACAAATACCAAATGTGAACTTTATTCCTCACTGCCTTCTTGACTTGAACGTTCAAAGATTTAACTTAAGTTTAGTGGATAAATGAAAATCTGATGAAACGACATCTTGGCTGCATTGTGGTGTGGTCGCGAGTTACACTAAGGCGACGAATTACTTTTAGTTGTTAACGCATTTGTCTTGCTGGAGAAGAGCCATCTGACTGTCGGAGCGAACTCTTGAAATCCTTTCTTCGATCTCTAAGAGTTTTAATGTAGCAAAGAGTTATTGATGGCACCAATTGGAGTGAATTCTGAATGCACAACACCATTAATGCCTCAGAAAACGGTGAACGCGAGTTTTTCCGGCAGACGCTTGGCGTTTTGAATTATTTTGGTCCAGGTGAACTTACGTGATGACATTCTATTGACTGTCTGTTGCTCTCTGGGTCGTAATGGTGCACTCAGTTTTCATCATCAGTTACAATGCTGTCCCAAGTGACCAGAAATTCGTCATTTTTACCTTTATTTCGCATTATTTCCCAACGTTAAACCCTCGAGAAGCCTCATCCGCCTCTTCCTTCATTGCATTAGTCACCATTCTGGGAACTCATTGTCCACACGCTTTTCGGTATCCAAGATTTGTAACAATAGTTTTGAATACGCTCAGGTAAAATGTCAAGATAGTTAGCTAGTGTTTGATAAGGTGCGCGGAAGACACGGTGATTCTGTTTAGTCGTCTCATCGGTGATCCTCTTCAGTAGTTGCTTGTGGGCTGGAGGTCTTCCTCTGTGTTATTCCTCTTGCACTTCAGGGAACAGTAAGCTACTCACATCTAAACAGTCGCCACTATTTACACCTTTCATTCCCCGGTTGTGTCGTTAACGTTAAATCTTTCGTGATGTTTAATACAGTAACATTTACCTCCTGAATATGTAAGAGGTTTACTTATCAGGTAACAGTGTATTTCTGGTTACATAAGTTTTAGTACACAAATAACATGTTAATCATTGTATGTTGAAAAATAAAATGTGAGATGACAAGGACGAAGACTGTGTGTCACATTATCAAGGAACAGAGTTAAAAGACGCAGCACGATAACGAGAAAAAACGTGTATTTAGATATACAAATTGGTTTGAGATAACCGGAGACGGTTGATAAGACTGTCAACAAGGAGACAGATTGTCTAACTCAAGTGGCCACTGTTCACATCTCCGCGTTAAGGCCACCATAAGAAAGTTTTATCCATAACTAAGAATTATTATAAGAAATAACAACATTCACTGTGGGATGATCAGTTGTGTTAGTGATCGTAACACCCAGCCTTGTATACACTGCTGTCATGAGAGGTCAACGAGGTCAAGGATGAATTACCGTATCTTTTCCTGGACTAAAAATTTTGTATTTATCTTATATCATTAATCACCGACAATAGCTGTCACAAACACCCCACCACAGTGAGTTACACCTTACCAATACTCCACTACATGAGTTACTCCTCACGAACACTCTACCACAGTGAGTTACACCTCACCAACACTTTACCACAGTGAGTTACACCTCACCAACACTTTACCACAGTGAGTTACACCTCACCAACACTCCACCACAGTGAGTTACACCTCATCAACACTCCACCATAGTGAGTTACACCTCACCAACACTCCACCACAGTGAGTTACACCTCACCAACACTCCACCATAGTGAGTTACACCTCCACCAACACTCCACCACAGTAAGTTACACCTCCACCAACACTCCACCACAGTAAGTTACACCTCACCAACACTCCACCATAGTGAGACACCTCACCAACACTCACCACAGTTACACCTCACCATAGTGAGTTACACCTCCACCAACACTCCCCACAGTGAGTTACACCTCCACCAACACTCCACACCTCCACCATAGTGAGTTACACCTCACCAACACTCCACCACAGTGAGTTACACCTCACCAACACTCCACCACAGTGGTTACACCTCACCAACACTCTACATAGTGAGTTACACCTCCACCAACACTCCACCATAGTGAGTCACCACAGTAAGTTACACCTCCACCAACACTCCACCATAGTGAGTTACACCTCACCAACACTCCACCACAGTGAGTTACACCTCACCAACACTCCACCATAGTGAGTTACACCTCCACCAACACTCCACCATAGTGAGTTACACCTCCACCAACACTCCACCACAGTAAGTTACACCTCCACCAACACTCCACCACAGTAAGTTACACCTCACCAACACTCCACCATAGTGAGTTACACCTCACCAACACTCCACCACAGTGAGTTACACCTCACCAACACTCCACCATAGTGAGTTACACCTCCACCAACACTCCACCACAGTAAGTTACACCTCACCAACACTTCTACACTATTCTATGAACTGTGAAAACCTCGTATTGTGATTAATGATCTTTAACTAAAAAGGTGAAGGAATGAAAACATTAAATATATTTCACTGACTTATCTTTCCAGGTGGTGATCTCAACAATACATCCTGCAAGATGGAGAGAGTGTGGGTGTGGGTGTGGGCGGTGGGCGTGATGGTGACGGCTAGCGCGGGTCACACAAAACCTCCCAACATTCTTGTCATGCTGGCAGATGACCTTGGCATCGGTGACCTTGGCTGCTACGGCAATACCACCATCAACACCCCCAACATTGACAGGTGTGTTTTGTACCTTATTAACAAAGCTGTTAATTCGTGTAATATGAACAAGTCGTCATTGGTCGTAGTTACTTGTGCAGCCAGTATGTTGTGTGTGTGGTGTGTGGTCATGTAGTTCTCCACATTAAGAGAGGTGTTCCCTGATAATTGATAATACGTAAAACATTCATAAGTGTGTGATACATTATTCTGAAACACAGGGAAGACTATGAGAATGATAACCTGGTGACTTGGAGGTAATGTCCAGGGTTTCATGACTAAGGAAAGGTAGACGAAGAGTGTATAATACAAGCCAGTAACTAAGGGCTTATAAGAAAAGGTTGGTGGTTCAGGGCTGGTGATTAAAGGGGGTGTATTTTGGGTGAATGAGTAAGGGTTGCTGTCCAAGGGCTACTAATTAAAGACTAGTGATTAAGGAAGAGTAATAAAGGGCTGGTGACTAAGGGCTTATGACTAAGAACTAGTGACTAAGGGCTGGTGACTAAGAACTGGTGACTAAGAGCTGGTAACCTACCTTCTCCTCAGATTAGCCTCAGAGGGCGTCAAACTGACCCACCACCTGGCTGCCGCACCTCTCTGCACACCCAGCCGAGCCGCTATGCTCACTGGCCGCTACCCTGCACATTATGGTAAGTTCTACCATCCCTCTTGTTGTCACTCGCCCGTAGTAAGTTCTCTCATCGGAAAGTTCTATCTCTTCTATCTCTCAAATTTGTAATTGTTGATGGACAGGTGTAATTCTTTTAATTCTCTTGGTTATATCTATATCTCCCTCTTATATTTACATCTTATTACCGTGTTTGATTTTCTCTCTCGATATATCTTCTTACTCCACCCCCTCAGGACTCGTAGCTGATGACCTGCTCCTCCCAGTGATCCTGCACGTCGCCAGTCACGCCGCCTTGCCTGTTGAGGAAGTGACCCTGGCCGACGCCCTACAAGCCGCCAATTACACCACCTCTCTTGTCGGTAAGTCCACTGTCTGGCTTATCTGCTATCGCGATCGACTATAGTCCATGTACTTGTCAGTGTAATAAATTTTATTGTTTTATTTTACACTACAATCATAATCAATTACACTTAAAGGTACATCAATCCTCTCGTCGTTACCATGCCAGGTCTACTGACCATGATGCTTGTTTACCAGGAAAGTGGCACCTGGGGATGCACTGTGACTGGCTGGGACGGTCTTGCCCAGGACCTCTCAGCCACGGGTTCCAGTCCTTCTTCGGTATTCCTGTCACACTCTTCCAGGAGTTCCGTGGACCACACCCCTTCTGGAAGTTCCCGTTGGGTGAAACTAAGTTCCAGGTAAGTTTTTTATTGTTGTTTTTCTTGTGGGTAGATGTACAGTAGGTGGACTTATGGTAGGTAACCACTGGAAGAAACGGAATGTGCGTGTCTGCGTAAGTGTGTCTGTGTGTGTCTGTGCGTGTGTGTGTGTGTGTCTGCGTATATGTGTCTGTGCGTGTCTGTGTGTGTCTGTGCGTGTGTGTATCTGCGTATGCGTGTCTGTGTGTGTGTGTGTGTGTGTGTGTGTGTCTGTGTTAAGTTCTGGCAAGGGTCAACTGGAAAAAAGTGGAGTCCCGTGTGAGTAACAGAGTGGTGGTGGTGTGCTGCAGGGGCTCCTGGTGACGTGGGTGGTGACGGCTCTGAGTCTCCTGGTGGCGGCCAAGAAGCAGACGGTGCGGCTCTCCGTGGTGGTGTTCCTCGCCCTCCTCACCAACCTGCTCCTCGCCTTGGTGTGGTTCGTCTTCGCCCACAATTCAAAAAATCCAGAATGTATATGGCAGGCAAGTACCACTCTAACCTAGTCACCTGTTGATCTATCTATATATTTCTATACATAATGTGGAAGAAGAGGACAGTAACCTAACCTAACCTAACTTGTCTATCTGTACACTAATATTTATTTTCTAGAAACACCTGTATAATTTAATTAGATTGAGGCTTTAGAAAAAAATCTTAAAAAAAAATAAAATGAATCTCTTTGGTACCAAGTAAATTGATGCTATGTCATTAAGGACGTCGTATAGGTGGTTTTAGCGATGATCGCGAAAATAATAACAAGCATAAAAAAAATTGGAATATTACTTTACACACCACAATAACGCCTGATATTCATAACGAAGCGGTTATAACATATAGAGATTCACTTCCCGAGTTATTTCAAATATCTGTTGTGGTGGTTGTCTGACGTCACTGTGTACAGGTGTCGCCCTGGATGCATCGACACATCAATTCCATGTTGATGAGGAACGACAAGATGGTAGAGACGCCCATACAGCTGGACGGCCTTTCACAGCGTCTGGTCGAGGAGTCCCGACAGTTCCTGGCTGCCCACGCCAACGACGACCGCCCCTTCTTCCTTTTCCACTCCTTCGCCCACGTTCACACTCCCATGTTCTCAGCGCCCCATATGAGAGGGGTCAGCAAGCATGGCAGGTAAGACCTTGGGACTAGATGGAGCAGGTGGCAGGGTGGTGGTGCAGGTGGCAGGGTGGCGGTGCAGGTGGCAGGGTGGTGGTGCAGGTGGCAGGGTGGTGGTGCAGGTGGCAGGGTGGTGGTGCAGGTGGCAGGGGGTAGTGGTGCAGGTGGCAGGGTGGTGGTGCAGGTGGCAGGGGTGGTGGTGCAGGTGGCAGGGTGGTGGTGCAGGTGGCAGGGTGGCGGTGCAGGTGGCAGGTGGGCAGGGCAGTGGTGCAGGTGGCAGGGTGGTGGTGCAGGTGGCAGGGTGGTGGTGCAGGTGGCAGGGTGGTGGTGCAGGTGGCAGGGTGGCGGTGCAGGTGGCAGGGTAGTGGTGCAGGTGGCAGGGTGAAATATTATACCTGGACAATATGAGGAAGAACATTCATTCGTCAAATCCTTTTCACTGATACTGACTGGACGTTTTATTCACGTCTGGCTTCACAAACTTGTTCTCAGCTCATTCTACGATACAACAATTCAATCACACTTATAATAGTGAGAATAAGAGACTCATAATGCTCTCAAATACCAATAATTAATCGAAGAATATTTCCATAATACTTTATCGTTCGTAAATTCAATTTCCCGACATATACAAAGTTATGCCAACCAATGAGAATCACTCTTCCTTAGGTAGTTCATTCACAAGAACTCCACACTTTACTACATTGTGGTTGTCAGGTACCACCAGTCAAACACTGTGCTGGTATGAGGCTTACTTGTCCTCACCTGTTTCATTAATCCCGTTTCCCATTGTTGTGTTTTATGTGTAAGTTTGTCAATGGCATGAAATCCTTTGTTTGGACGCGTGGGGGGTGACTCTATATATTATTTCTGTCCGTCTGCGTCAACTTTTTTTTTTTTTTTGCTTCCTTGTCACTGTAGTAAGATGAGTGTTGTCGTTGGTCAGGTACGGAGATAACGTGGAAGAGTTGGACGAGAGTGTTGGGGCGGTGCTGGAGGCCCTCAAGCAGTACGGGCTAGAGGACAACACTCTGGTATACTTCACCTCAGACCAGGGAGGCCACCTTGAGGCCGTCGACAGTGATGGACAACGCATCGGGGGACACAACGGCCGCTACAAGGGTCAGTACCATTACCCTAAGGATGGACTTGGTTGCACTAGACATACATACATAAGTGTTTTCTGAGTGCTTTAACCTCCCTCTCCTCTCTCTCTCTCTGTCTATAATAACTTCTCAGGGTCTCCAGTATCTAATTCACGCCGCATTGTTCTGTTTTTTTTCTGATAATATAATCTAATTCACTTACTTCAATAAATCTACTTCGTTTTCACTTAAATAAAATGTTACAGTAGCGAAACAGGCAGTGACAACCCAGGTCGGTCATCACTATCACTACCATCTTACATCACCATTGTCAGCACCTTCTTGCATCACTATCACCACAGTTTCCTTTTATAGGAATTTATATTTTGTCTCCTCGTCTCATTATAACCTAGTGCACACATGGTCCATTTTGTTAACACTATAATCTTTGTGACGGCGGTGTAGGTGGTAAAGTTCAGGGCGGGTCTGAGGGCGCCATCCGTGTGCCAGGGATCTACAAGTGGCCGGGTCACCTGCCCAAGGGCGTCACCGTAGACACACCTACCTCCCTCATGGACCTTCTCCCCACCGTCCTCTCCCTCGCTGGCCTCCCACATCTCCCGAAACTCTTGCCTCGAGCTGTCGACAAGGTGAGTGTCTATTGTTGTTCCTCCTCTGTTTCCTTCCTTCCTCCCCACACCTAACCCCTCCACTGTGTCTTGTAGTCCCCCACCCTGTTCCTCCCCTGTGTCATTTAATACTTATACTCCACAAGCGGCTAAAGGTACACACACACACACACACACACACACACACACACACACACACACACACACACACACACACACACACACACACACACACACACACACACACACACACACACACACACACACACACATACTCTCTCTCTCTCTCTCTCTCTCTCTCTCTCTTTCTTCCAACCTCTACTCAGACGAAGCTTAACACGAGAGAAGATTACAAACCAATAGTTATCCTTCGACGTGTCTATGACCTACACTTGACTAGATACAAGGTAACACTATCATGATAGGTGTCTTACTTTATGAAGAACTGGAAGATGAATGTGTGTGTTTGTGTGTTGGTGCAGGAACTGGACGGGGAGGACATCTCGGAGCTGCTGGTGACTGGCAAGACTCAGAAAGGTCCTCGTGTCTTCCTGCATCACTGTCAGCAGGCCATACACGCCCTGAGGCTTGCTACAGGTGAGTAGCGCTATACTTTCTTCTTCTTATAATTCAACAACATACTGTACTTATTACGTCATGGAGTTGAGAGTGGAACATGACAATATGACAAAGTAAAGAGAAAAGGAGAATCAGATAGAGTTATGTTCCCTTATACATATACATCTGTGTACAGTATTCATATATGCATTATTTCCCTTTTCCCTGTGTGATTTTATCAAGATGCATTTGTGTTTGCATGTATATGTCTATATTCAAGGTTAATACACCTGTTCAAATCTGCACCTGTATGTATAGTCTCGAGTAAGTGATATTTAGGTCATGTTATTAGGGGAAATAGAAGTAATATAATTAAAATGATATAAAATCTATTTAATATGAAATGGATGGGCTGTTTTTTTTTTTACTCTAAAGATGAATATTTACGACGAATATTACATGTATGACCTGTTCACAGAGGAACATGTATACAAGATGTACCTGAAGAAGCACAACTGGTTCCCTGGAAGCACTCAGTGTGGCTGGGGTTATGACGTAGCTTGTCGGTGTTACGGAGAGTTCATTTATAACCTAACCCAGCCGGAGCTTTGGGACCTCCGAGTCGACCCTTATGAAGACGGCAAACCTATCAGCTCCCACACCCAAGAGTATGTGTTCTATGACTACTACTGTATATATTTCTCTTGCCTCACCCACTCCCTCATTCAGTCCCTCACTCCCCCAGTCCCTCACTCCCCCAGTCCCTCACTCCCCCAGCTCACCTCCCAGTCCTCACTCAGTCCTCACTCCCCAGTCCTCACTCTCAGTCCCCACAGTCCCATCCAGTCCCTCACTCCCCAGTCAGTCCCCCACTCCCAGTCCCTCACCCCCAGTCCCTCACCCCCCAGTCCCTCACCTCCCAGTCCCTCACCCCAGTCCCTCACTCCCCAGTCCCTCACCCCAGTCCCTCACCCCAGTCCCCCACCCCAGTCTCTCCCCAGTCCCTCACCCCAGTCCCTCACCTCCCAGTCCCTCACTCCCCAAGTCCCTCACCTCTCAGTCCCTCACAGTCCTCACTCCCCAGTCCCTCACTCTCTCAGTCCCTCACAGTCCCTCACTCCCCAGTCCTCACTCCAGTCCTCACTCTCTCAGTCCCTCACAGTCCCCACCTCCCAGTCCCTCACTCCCCAACTCTCACTCCCCAGTCCCCACTCCCAGTCCCTCACCCCCAGTCCCTCACTCCCCAGTCCCTCACTCCCCAGTCCCTCCCCCCCCAGTCCCTCACTCCCCAGTCCCTCACCCCAGTCCCCACCCCAGCTCACCCCCAGTCCTCCCCCAGTCCCTCACTCTCCCAGTCCCTCACTCCCCAAGTCCCTCACTCCAGTCCCTCACAGTCCCACTCCCCAGTCCCTCACTCTCAGTCCCTCAGTCCTCCCAGTCCCCAGTCAGTCCCAGTCCCCTCCCTCTCCCAGTCCCAGTCTCCCAGTCTCCCAGTCCCTCCCTCTCCCAGTCCTCCCCAGTCCCAGTCCCTCCCTCCCAGTCCCACACTCTCCCAGAGTCCACTCCCAGTCCCAGTCCCTCCCCAGTCCCTCACCTCCCAGTCCCCAGTCCCCCAGTCCCAGTCACTCCCCAGTCCCAGTCCCTCTCCCAGTCCCAGTCACCTCCCAGTCCCCAGTCCCTCACCTCCCAGGTCCCTCCCAGTCCCTCCTCACCCCAGTCCTCCCTCAAGTCCCCACTCTCCCCAGTCCCCAGTCCCAGTCCCCACCAGTCCCAAGTCTCCCAGTCCCCCAGTCCCTCCCCCAGTCCCCACTCCCCCTCACAGTCCCTCACTCCCCAAGTCCCTCACTCTCCCAGTCCCTCACAGTCCCTCACTCCCCCAGCCTCTCATTCCACCAGTCCCTCACTCCCCCAGTCCCTCACTCCTTCACTCTTTCTGTGTCTTGTATCCCAGAACTCTCACTCAACCTAGTCACGCTCACGTTCATTTTCTCCACTTCACATGTTCATTTCAGTATACTGTATCCACTTCCTTACCTTCACTATGCTCACGCTCCTCACCCTCGCCACTCTCAGGGACGTCCTTTATCAGTCAGGGACGTCCTTTATCAGTTAGGGACGTCCTTTATCAGTTAGGGACGTCCTTTATCAGTCAGGGACGTCCTTTATCAGTTAGGGACGTCCTTTATCAGTTAGGGACGTCCTTTATCAGTCAGGGACGTCCTTTATCAGTTAGGGACGTCCTTTATCAGTTAGGGACGTCCTTTATCAGCCAGGGACGTCCTTTATCAGTTAGGGACGTCCTTTTATCAATGTTGGTTAAAAGTTTAGTTTCTGATATAGAAGATTGATGTTGTTATATTGTCGCGTCTCACCCGTGTGTTAATATATTCCTACCAACATAATATTTCAAAACCCTTAATTGACACCCACATTGATTTAAACACGCAGATACAAAGATGTGGTAGGGAAGTTACTGGCGTACCTGAAGAAGTGGCAGGAGAAGGTCCACTATGCCCCCGCACAACTGAGCAGCATCCCGCAAGTCATGTGGAGACCGTGGCTTCAGCCTCACTAATCATCTCCTCTACGGATCCTGATATATATACATGGAAGGGTTCGCACCACTGTCAATACATGTTTGGAAACTGAACTCATATTGATGGAAATAACACAGCGGACATAACAATGTAATAAAATAGAGGCTTTGTTGTAATTTTTTTTTAAGCACAATATTTTTAAATTCAATGAAAATAAGCTAAGTTAACCTTAGTCTCAAACTAGATCTGTTACTAGAACTGATATCATTACTTCTATCAACGCGGATCTGTGCAGCATCTCTGAATGGGGAGATACAAACTTGGTTAAGTTCAATAGTAACAAAACTCAATATTTACCAATTACACTTTGTAAAGTAGACGATCTCCCACCAATTACATTTCAGGACGCTATCATCCTCCCAAATTCTGAAATAAATATGTTAGGCCTCACCATTTCCTCCAATATGTCCTGGAAATCACACATCCTTAGTATAACTAGAGCTGCCTCCCGAAAGTTGGGAATGCTGTACAGATGCCGCAGCTACTTCACTCCTGAGCAGTTGCTCCAAGTATATAAGGGATTCATTCGTCCTAACTTGGAGTACTGCTCTCATATCTAGGGTGGCTCTTCTTCGGTCCAACTATTAGATAGGGTGGAATCAAAGGCATTTCGTCTTATTAACTCTCCTCCTTTAGTCGACAATCTCTCTCCCCTTTCTCTTCGCCGCAATGTTGCTTCACTCTCTCTCTTTTACAGGTACTTTAACGGGCAATGTTCAGTGGATTTGGCATCCTGTGTACCGCCGGCAAGGCCGTGGGTTCGTAACACACGTCTTGCCCGCGGTGCCCACCATTTCTCTGTGGATGTCGGTCACACGAGAATAACCCGTTATAGTACCTCCTTCTTTCCTCACACAGCCAAACTGTGGAATGCTCTGCCTTCTTCTGTGTTTCCATGCTCTTACAATCTGTCTCACTTTAAAAAGCTGGTTTTCCGGCATCTTCGTGGTGTAGATTAATACAGTATAACCTTTTTTTCTATATTTTCAATTTCTTTCCGTTCTTTTTTTTTCGCCCCCCAGGCTCCGTTGTGGGTCGTTTGACCTGTGCCCGGGTGGGCTAATTCCCGTAAAAAAAAAAAAAAATAGCCCCGTAGGTATAAATTTCCATTGTTATAGCAGTATAAACAAAAGGTTATACCCTAGTTGGTAAAAATGGCATTTGTTTTAAGAGTTTAACCTGTGATTATGCTAATTAAGCGTAAAACACACACACACACACACAAGGATATTCTATGAGTTACCATTAATCTTACTTTTACCCTCACACTACACAAACTCCTCCTATAAGTGGCGCCACATCTTTACTCACCCACAAAAAAATCTCTGACAAACCTTAACATTTACGGCTAAGGAAAACCTCTTTATTATTGGTATTGGTGTCACTGGGAATATCTTAATGGGTTGGTAAGGAGTTGGTTGATAAAATACCGCTTGTAAACACTCCACTCCTTCGTCATTTCGTCACCATTAGACCAGAGAGGATGGGTTAGGTTGTTACCCCTAAAATACCATAAATGTAATGTAATGTAATGTTTGTACCAATGATCACCAACTCCTTGTTCTTTGATTTATTTTATTTATTTATTTACATATATTATGGTATATATCTTTATTGTCAAGTGATATTGGTAAAATGTTTTCTCATCAATATGTTTATTTGTACGGCAGCCAAATGTAATGTTGGCGTCATTACTAAGGCTGTAAGGTCAAAGGTAAGTTGTTTCATTTTTAATGCAGAACTGAATATGGGAAAGACTCATCGTATTTTATCCTTTACGAAAATGATAAATATTTTCACTGACATTGTTCTTACAGTTCTGTTTGTAGGTTAGGTTAGGTGTGCCCCCCTCCCCCCGTCCCGGCTCCTCTGCGCTGAGAAATGATCTTCCGAGGTTCAATTGAAGTTAAATTTGGATATATAAGGTTGTGGTGGTATTGAGCGTCCTGCGGTTTCTTCCATTAGCTCCCGAGTGTCTTACTGGGAATCTGAACGTCAATTCATCCCTTCCACATAGCTTCACTGCAGCTGTACCCAGACATAACCTGGTGCATCTGTATGGTGAAGGTAATTTGCATCACATCTTGTAGAACAAAGTCTGATGATAGATGATAGGCTTTAAGTCCTCACGCCCAGAAACCGACCACCATTATTCTTCACTCCCCTGGGTCGCTGCTGATCACAGACCCTCCTGATAAGAGTAACCGGAGCAATAAAAGAGGAAACAAGAAAAAGTTGCGCCCTTAGTTTTACACAATTACTCTCATGGCCGCTCTAGCTGTGGCGCGACCTCCACTCTCAGAGGCCAGACCCTCCCAGGGTAGGAGACAGCGGCGAACAAATCAACGAAGTTTTGGAATAAAATTCATATATGTGAGGGACGTGTGGCGACTCAGCCTTTTAGAGAAATGTCTGTATTCATGTAACTTTCTTCCCTTGACGATAATTTTATCTTGCCTATTATTAGATGTCTGCCCCGACACGAAGACTTTGTTATCATCAATCTACAGTTTACGGATAAATTAGTTCACAGCAGATATAAAATCCGTTAATTTTTAATATATTTACCTCCACAAAACGCACGAGGAGATTATGTAAAGATTTTATTAGTCTAAATGTCGTCTTAGAGTTAAGACTTAGACTGATATATTCTAACTAAACTTCCGCTCACGAGTCCTCGCTCCTCAACAAGTCAGTGGGCCCAGTAGACTATTTTACCCGCGTCATTAAACTCAACATCGATGATCCTTTGTTGTGTTCAACTTGTTTACCGCAGAGGGATGTATATTATCTGGATTTTTTGGTAAATAGAACAACTTGTTTATGAAGCTACAGACTTTAAAGCTCAGAGATTCAATGTCCTTATGTTGTACCTCAATGTCGGTGTCTGCCAACTGCTGTCTGTAACTGTACTATGTTCCTAATTTAGTTGTAGAAGAGAGACAAAGGTGTAATCAGCCCTTCATGGCAATGGGTAATGTGTTAAGACAAGATTCATTCACTTGGTAGTAGTGGTTGGAGAGACTGTTTAAATCAGGACTTAGTTCACTTTTTTGTGTTGCATGTGGCGTGAGAGACGTCTAATGTTAAGCGTTGTACAGTTACATATAGAGGGCAGCACCGACGTTGGTTACCACACTGTCTCTTGCTCGACTCTTGTATTGGTTATTATGGTGTTTGTGTAGCTCGTCTAGTGCTGTGGTTGAGTCTATTGGTGCAGGAGTGTTCAGTGACCCCATGTGTGAAGTGTGGTGCCAATATCTAGTGACAGTAATTAGTGACGAGTGAATCTGCTAAAGTTCCCCTGGATTGACTCTGGCCTCCACTGGCTACATGTGCCTTTCTGGTCCGGGCGCTCCTGATCCTTATAGACACACTAAGTTAAGGTCAAAATGGCTCCCCTTCAGCAGTTGGTGAGAGATCCCTGACTTTGTTGACATTCCTGCCTAGGTGTCTCCTCACCCACCTCACTAAACTAGCTAACCACCGCTAACTGCCTTACTCACTAGTTACTCCTGGACCCCCGCCCGGGTGATTTTTCAACTAGTTATAAATAAATATAAAAAGTCTCTTGAAATACAAGGAAATGGGCATAATTACAAGTGGTCACCTTTAACCCAGGTGATATTTACCTGCTACTCCGAAAACCTCTCGTGACTCGTCTCGCCAAGCCACTTCTGAAAATTTATCAAGCATTACATTCCTGGAACCACCCTTCCCCTTCCTCTTGTAGCCTCATGTATAGTAAGTATCGCACTTTGTGATAGATAGACTAACACCATTTTCACTTGGCCAATATATAAGAAAGATCCAAAATGAGGCAAATGTGCATGGTAGCTTGTGAACTTGGTGTATGAGAAATGTTGGGGAGATTGTGAAGTTTAGTAGGGAGTCGATGTCAATGCAGTATCCTATTTGTCGCCGCACTTCCTTACCAAATGTTTCCCCGAGTATACGAGTATATGTCACTGTTTGGTGGTCGTTCTGGTGGAGCTTAAGTACCACCAGTGTTTGTTAGGTTAGGGTTACGTTATATATTTTTAGAGGAAATATCTGAACCTAAATAGTCGTAAAGTACGTTTGACTTGCCCAGGGCTGCCAATTTCAAGGGTTCAGAACCACCAACCATCTCATGTTGCGGCAATACGGTTACTAAAAATTAACCCGAACGGACTCGCTGTTAATCGAGTTTGACGAATTAATCTGTCCGGATAACTTAAAATTTACCCATTTTTTTGGACTTACTGCTCTGAATGTAAAAAAAAAACAATCCCGAATGTCACTGAAATTAGTGTGAGTGTATCCGTGTGTTTGGAGGCGTGTTTGTGTATGTTGTATGTATAGCTAGTGTACTGGGTGTGGGTCCCTGGCATCCATCCGCATGACCAACCTTCCTCCCACCTGATTGATGAACGCTTTCCCTGCGACTGAAACACACACCAGCCTCGAATCTCGCCAGCACCACCCTACCAAATTTCACGAACACACACATACACACATACACACCAGTTCACAATACAGGTTATCCACAACACCAACTACAGAACCAGAAAACAAAAATTAAATATTATACCTACATATGTATTTGTATTTCACTTACATCTGTTTTTACCATCGTTAAGAACAAGAGAAAAAAGAAAGACTACAACAATAGTTCTTTTTTCTTGGTTAAATAATTAATCACAGTCACAGCACACCGGTCGCTGCCTCCACCAGACAGTCGCCTTCATTAATCTTCTGAGTCTTATTTAATATTCTAAATATTCGGAAGTCTCGTTACTGTTGTTGATGATAAATTATTGCACTTATCCCTAGCGTCTCTTTTATCACTCCTGCAGGAAAATAATCTTGACATCTAGACGATATCAGTCATTTACTTTATGGGGTTCGTTATATATATATGATTCCTTGACGTCCGCCTCCACACGAGTACACGGGGGACACTACACTACACTCCACTACGCTACACCTTTACTATTCCCAACGGTATTATTGTACATAAATTCTTACACTGCCGTTCATCTGTTACTGTTAGACTCCTGCAGGCTACAACAGTGTGTTTATACCCTGTTAATGGATTATTGCTGTATCGGTGAGATGAAGCACGCCCTCCATCAGCTGCCAGGCTAGTCATACCCACTATCAATATTCGTAAACAAACAAGATGAGTGATCAGTGTACCTGGGTGTAATGAAGCAAGTAGTGGTGCGATGAGAGGCAAGGATGTGTTGTGTGGTGAGAGGCAGGGATGTGTTGTGTGGTGAGAGGCAGGGATGTGTTGTGTGGTGAGAGGCAGGGAAGTGTTGTGTGGTGAGAGGCAGGGATGTGTTGTGTGGTGAGAGGCAGGGATGTGTTGTGTGGTGAGAGGCAGGGAAGTGTTGTGTGGTGAGAGGCAGGGATGTGTTGTGTGGTGAGAGGCAGGGAAATGTGTGTGGTGAGAGGCAGGGATGTGTTGTGTGGTGATGTGTTGTGTGTGAGAGGCAGGATGTGTTGTGTGGTGAGAGGCAGGGATGTGTGTGGTGAGAGGCAGGGATGTGTTGTGTGTGGTGAGGCAGGAGTGGTGTGTTGTGTGGTGAGGCAGGGATGTGTTGTGTGGTGAGAGGCAGGGATGTGTTGTGTGGTGAGGCAGGGGATGTGTAGTGTAGTGGGGTGAGAGGGGATGTGTGGTGTAGTGAGGTGAGAGGCAGGGATGTGTTGTGTGGTGAGAGGCAGGGATGTGTTGTGTGGTGAGGCAAGGATGTGTGATGTAGTGTGGTGAGAGGCAGAGATGTGTTGTGTGGTGAGAGGCAGGGATGTGTGGTGTAGTGTGTTTAGAGGCAGGGATGTGTGGTGTAGTGTGTTTAGAGGCAGGGATGTATTGTGTGGTGAGAGGCAGGGATGTGTTGTGTGGTGGTGAGTGCCCGGAAGCCTGTCAGACTTTTTTTTTTTTTGCTCCTTATTTTTAGTGTGGTGGCCATCTTTTATTTTCATGCCTGGGTCCTCAATTCGAATGTAATCAAGATTTTATACAGAAAACCATTCCGACAGACAATGGAATTTCAGTGAGCTTGGCGAATGCAAAAAAAAAAAAATCTTATTAGAGTTAGTTGATTGAGACACGTTTACTTGATTAGTTCGAATAACCAAATAAATACCTTTTTTGTTGTTGTTTTGTTTTTTTGTTTTTTATCTGTACAAAATGAGGGAAATTCAGTCATAATCTAACAATTTTTATCGGACGCTGGAAGGATCTTACCCATTTCAACATGAATCGTAGACTCTTAAGGTTACAAGATATGAGCGGAATAAACTGATCGAAATAACTAAAGGAGAATACCTGACTCAGTAATGCCTTGACCTAAAATTACACATTTTCATATTAAATATTTTTCCTCACACTTGGTTTTAGTGACTTAGATTCATGTTTTAACTATATTTTAATTGACAGAAGTGTTTGTGCGTGTTTCTTTACATAGTCTTTTATTATTTAGGTGAGAGTGGTGGTTGTGGTGGCGGGGTGATGGTCAAGAGAGATTGTTGGTTAAGATTTACGTCTACGATGATTGGTTGCGAGTTTCCCCCCGAGTGTGTGTGATAGATAGCCAGGGTATGACGGTCAGTATTGCGTCATAAATCTCCACACAAGGTAACTAAAAACGGGAAAGAAGTTAATGTTTGTTTTTCCACTCTGAACAAAATTCCCCAAAATTCATGACTTAACGATTTGATTATGATTTTATTGCATTATTTGTCTTTTTATGGTAGTTATATATTTTCTAGACAGTGAAGGATATTTGTAGAATTTAGTTACTTGTAGATATATTTCATTAACTGAGCCTTCGTGATGTAGTTAAACCAGTAGTTGAAAGAGATGACGTCCCTCTCACTGTGTTACAACATGACCATGATTATTATGAAATTATAGATTAAATTCCTTATAGGTAATGATCGTAGAATATATTTATATATAATTACTTCATTGGGGACGAAACGCAACATTGGCGTCTAAAAGGAGGTCAACAATTCCACTCAGATTCAACAGTAACTAATATATTTTCTCGTGAGTCCAGGATAGTGATGGTAGTGGCTGAGTAAATTTCTGTATGTGGAATTTTTTTTTATGAATAAACCCCAAGCCTCGTGTTGTCTTTCGAGGGTAGCTGGATGGAAGTGTCTGTGCAAGTACGCGTTGTTAAAGTGTGTTAGGTTGCGTGTGGGTGAGTGTGTTGGTGTAAGAAGACGTCTAGGTGTGTGTGTAGTACGAATTAACTAGAGGGGTTCATTTTACCGCGGGTCCCTAGACATTTTTTCACATTATTCTGCTCTTGTCCACAGGGGGGGGGGTGCTCCACATACCGCCAGCCAAACAACTATGGCTCCACTAACAACCATTCGACCTTTCTCCACATTCCCTCATCTACACGTTCACGCGATTATGTCCACATGGCAAAGTCCAGACGTCCACACTGCCACACGAAGCTTTTACACAGGGAAAATATAAATTAATTGTAAAAAAAAAATCTTATGTCAGTATTGGAGATTTTTCCAATAGTTATGAAAATTGTACAACACCTAGAAGTATATTAGTGAAGCCAAACAGAATACTTTACAGACGAGGTGAATATAAGAGAAGTGAGAATACAAACGATATAAATAGATGATGATTTTTAAGAACACTGTGATATATAATGCATGAGATAGAATAACTTTGGAATAATACAATACTGTGGGTGTACCTGGCGAGAGAGAGAGAGAGAGAGAGAGAGAGAGAGAGAGAGAGACCAAAGGCGAAGAGCTCAACAAAGCAAAAATGATTAAAAATTTGCAAAGACTCGTCTAAAAATATTACAGGTATGATGTATATTATGACGTAGACGCACCTGGTTGAAGCCACAGTACAACAATAACAACACAATTTTTAAGAGTCGAGGAAATCAATAAACTTTAATTAAAATCATAGAGACAAAGATGAAGTTGGAATCAAATTAAGTTACTATTTTAAAAAAAAGTAACAAGACAAAGAAGAGGGAGATGGAATGACCTTGTGGAAATATGTGACATGAGGTATTACATGATCTGTGGAATGTGAAAGATGTTGGTGTGAGAGTAAAAGGGAGTGTGTCAGGGAAGAGTGGAAGTGACGTCAGAGGTGTTGATGGTGTGAGAAGAAGAGTGTGTCAGAGAAGAGTGGAAGTGACGTCAGAGGTGTTGATGGTGTGAGAAGAAGAGTGTGTCAGAGAAGAGTGGAAGTGACGTCAGAGGTGTTGAGTGAGAAGAAG
Organism: Homarus americanus; assembly: GCF_018991925.1. Taxonomy (NCBI): domain Eukaryota; kingdom Metazoa; phylum Arthropoda; class Malacostraca; order Decapoda; family Nephropidae; genus Homarus; species Homarus americanus. The sequence continues at coordinate 3,729,072 of NW_024712913.1, forward strand.
AGTGTGTCAGAGAAGAGTGGAAGTGACGTCAGAGGTGTTGATGGTGTGAGAAGAAGAGTGTGTCAGGGAAGAGTGGAAGTGACGTCAGAGGTGTTGATGGTGTGAGAAGAAGAGTGTGTCAGGGAAGAGTGGAAGTGACGTCAGAGGTGTTGATGGTGTGAGAAGAAGAGTGTGTCAGGGAAGAGTGGAAGTGACGTCAGAGGTGTTGATGGTGTGAGAAGAAGAGTGTGTCAGGGAAGAGTGGAAGTGACGTCAGAGGTGTTGATGGTGTGAGAAGAAGAGTGTGTCAGGGAAGAGTGGAAGTGACGTCAGAGGTGTTGATGGTGTGAGAAGAAGAGTGTGTCAGGTAAGAGTGGAAGCTACGTCAGAGGTGTTGATGGTGTGAGAAGAGTGTGGAGAAGAGTGGAAGTGACGTCAGAGGTGTTGATGGTGTGAGAAGAAGAGTGTGTCAGGGAAGAGTGGAAGTGACGTCAGAGGTGTTGATGGTGTGAGAAGAAGAGTGTGTCAGAGAAGAGTGGAAGTGACGTCAGAGGTGTTGTTGGTGTGAGAAGAGTGTGTCAAGGAAGAGTGGAAGTGACGTCAGAGGTGTTGTTGGTGTGAGAAGAAGAGTGTGTCAGGGAAGAGTGGAAGTGACGTCAGAGGTGTTGATGGTGTGAGAAGAAGAGTGTGTCAGGGAAGAGTAGAAGTGACGTCAGAGGTGTTGAGAGAGTGTGTCAGAACGAGAGGAAGTGGACAACTCTAGATAGGCAATGGTACATTTTTTCTAAACCTAAGGTAATGGGGGGAGGGGTCCCACAGACACCAGAGGAAAAACACCACCAATAATCAGAAAATTACATTTAATGAAATTTAAAGACAAAAACAAACATTTAAAGGTCTTAGTTCGGCTACTGACTGAAAATGGAAAAATAAATAAATACCAAATAACCGAGGAAATGAATATAGATTGAATTATTTTTACCCTTTTACACTTATGTTCATATAAGTTCGTCGTGGGGATTTTTGGACCCCACGTATGAGGTGTGGATTAGGACGAGCTCAGAGAGGAAGATTAAATAACGATTAGAGGAGGTTAAGGATGAGAGGGAAACCTACATGACAACTTAATACTCTAATATGTTCTTTAACTTCTGTTCTGCCTTGTTCCCTATTCTCTCCTGGCGATAATCAATTACCTTCCCATTAATTCACTTTTCCTATTAGTTTCTCTCTCTCTCCATCTCGACACCCGCTTACCACTCTCTCCCAGCGTACATTCATCTCTGGTCTCAATTAAGTGATCTTCAAACTCTTCAGATCTCTCTCTCTCTCTCTTAATGCTGTGATGGAGATAACCAGGTGAGGGAGCACTAATGAGATTGAAGGGAGATAAATGACAGCAAGGGAGGGAGAAAGATAAGGGGGGGGGAGTTCTGGAGGAGACGAGTTAGAGGAAGGGGTGAGGGAGTGTAGAAAGTCAGGGGGCTGGAACAATCCTCTTACTCGCTACTGTATGAGGGAGGGGAGGCTAGGGCACTCAGCCACGCCACCTAACACTCTGGTGATTGTGTGGATTGTAGAGGGATTGAGGGTAGGAGGGATTGAAGGTAGGAAGGATTGAAGGGAGGAGGGATTGAAGGTAGGAAGGATTGAAGGTAGGAAGGATTGAAGGTAGGAGGGATTGAAGGTAGGAAGGATTGAAGGTAGGAAGGATTGAAGGTAGGAAGGATTGAAGGTAGGAGGGATTGAAGGTAGGAGGGATTGAAGGTAGGAAGGATTGAAGGTAGGAAGGATTGAGGGTAGGAGGGATTGAAGGTAGGAAGGATTGAAGGGAGGAGGGATTGAAGGTAGGAAGGATTGAAGGTAGGAAGGATTGAAGGTAGGAGGGATTGAAGGTAGGAAGGATTGAAGGTAGGAAGGATTGAAGGTAGGAAGGATTGAAGGTAGGAGGGATTGAAGGTAGGAGGGATTGAAGGTAGGAAGGATTGAAGGTAGGAAGGATTGAAGGTAGGAAGGATTGAGAGGAAGGAGGATTGATTGAAGGTGGGTGGAGGATAGGAGGAAGATGGGAGGAGTGAGGAGGATTGAAGGCAGGAGGGATTGAATGAAGGAAGGAGATTGTTGGTGGAGGGATTAAGGGTGGGAATAGAAGGTAGGGGTTGAGGTGGAGGGTTGAAGGTGGGAAGGATTGAAGGTGGGAGGGATTGAGAGTGTGGGGAGGGACAAGGGTGGGAGGGATTGAAGGTAGGAGGATTGAAGGTAGGAAGGATTGAAGGTAGGAAGGATTGGAAGGGAGGAGGATGAAGGTAGGGGGGATTGAGGTAGGAACGATTAGAGGGTGCAGAGGATTGAAGGTGGGAGGGGATTGAATGGTAGGAAGGATTAAAGGTGAGGGATTAAGAGAGGGATTGAAGGTAGGGGTTGAAGGTAGAGGGATTAAGGGTAGAGGGATTAGGGTGGAGGTTGAAGGTGGTAGAGGTTGGTGGGAGGATTAAGATTTAGGAGGGATTAGGGTGGGAGGGATTGGAAGGTAGGAGGGATTGAAGGTAGGAGGATTGATGGGAGGGATTAAGGGTAGGAGGGATTGAAGGTAGGAGGGATTGAAGGTAGGAGGTGAAGGAGGAGGGATTGAAGGTAGGAGGGATTAAGGGTAGGAGGGATTGAAGGTAGGAGGGATTAAGGGTACGAGGGATTGAAGGTAGGAGGGATTAAGGGTAGGAGGGATTAAGGGTAGGAGGGATTGAAGGTAGGAGGGATTAAGGGTAGGAGGGATGTATTATAAAAATCATTAATGGTGGCTCTTTTTCACTCCCTCTTTTTAATTTCATCAACATTACTTAATCTTCAATAATACTTCAATTCATTTTTTTTCATCAAATTCTTTAATTAACTTCTGGTGCAGTTAATTATATAAGTTTCACAAAAGTATATGTAATAAGTTTATTTTAAGTTAGTATTAAGGAAGTTTAATTTTCGAGTCGAATTTCTTAAAGATTTGGATAATTTATGAAACAAGTGTTGGTTACTCACTGTCCCGTATTCCGCTTTTGTCTCGTTCAGAAAATGCTGTGTGGTTGACCGTCTTTGAATCATGAGTCGTAAGTGTCTGTGAATCATGAGTCGTATGTGTCTGTGAATCATGAGTCGTAAGTGTCTGTGAATCATGAGTTGTAAGTGTCTGTGAATCATGAGTCGTAGGTGTCTGTGAATCATGAGTCGTTAGTGTCTGTGAATCATGAGTCGTAGGTGTCTTTGAATCATGAGTCGTTAGTGCATTACCGTTTTTACTTTCGTATTAACCAACCATAAAAGTTCATTTGAGGAAATCCGAAAGAAAAAGTCCGTAAGTTTGACCTTTTTACTTTACCTTCTTCCGAATAAACGTAGCTCGGTTATGCTTCGGGCTGATGGAACATATCCGAAACATTTATCATATTTGTTCTAAGTGTATAGTTCGCTTATCACTACTGTTCATTATAGCCCAAAAAAAATATTTATCTAATGAAAGTTATCAGTGATTAGTTATAAATGTATCTTGTGTTTGGTTCATATACTGATTAATAATAGACTGAAAGGAAAGCCAAAGTCACAGCCGACAAACGGATTAAATAGGGATCTCTTCTTCCAGTGTGCTTTGTCCCTCCGTCATCTCGGTGTAAACATGAAAGACGAGGGACAGAACGAGAACCAATTGCTGTCTCTGCTGCCAAGTCAGATGCTGGTATCTATCATGAGAAAGTTGCAGTACATTGGAGACAGGAATCACGCCACACCAACTCTGTCCAAGAAAGAGGTAGCGTGGACTGATACAGAGGCTGAATCTAACGTTGTATCTACTGGAGACCAAAGAACAACACCTGAGCTGTAGAGAACATGGGAATATCTACGAGAAATGTGAGTGTTTACTTCAGTTTTGTAGATTTAATTTAGGATAAAATATTGAATAACTTATATACGTAGTTTGATCGCTAAATAATCACTACTCGAACAGTGGATAACTACTCAACCGCACCAGACGGTTATTGGCTGCGGCGGGATTTCAATATTTGGTTATTATCGATTAATTCTTTGAAGGAGTAAAATTGGGGATATTTCTGGCAATACTTCACTCGATGGCCGCAGCTGCGAAAAACAGAGTCCATGGGCTGCAAATCAGAGAGGACCTAACCTAACCTAACCTAGGCTCGAAATTATGCCATTTTCGTTTACAGTTCTCAAATAATTTGTTGAAAGAACTAAGCGACAAGATTTTCACTGACACACAAATGATGAAAACAGTCTCTCTTAACACACTCAACAGCACACACTCAACAGCTCCTATAAGTACGGTACCAGACGTTGACACAGACACTTACGTCAGTAGTCCTGTTTCTTGGTGGTCATGACGTAAAACCCATTTAGACTATCATTTGTAAATAACTTCTCTGAGCCCCAATTAAGAGCAAAAAAATAGTACGATATTTTTTTTAAAATCGTAAGGCGGAGTATTGGTGTAAATAAAGAATATAAAGGAATAGATTTCACTGAATGCTCGATCCACTCCCTTGAGGGTGAAGAAAGCGGGGAGCGACTGTCTCTATGCCAGGGCCTAGTGTCAACACAGCTGACTGGCAGGTCTCAGAGACCGGGATAAAAGTGACGCTGATTACGTGTGTGTGTGTGTGTGTGTGTGTGTGTGTGTGTGTGTGTGTACCCATCTGGGGGAATGTGGGTGGCCCAACTTCAGGTAATGTTCTTCACCAGCTCCACATAAGAGAGCTACAGGGAGGGGCTGGGTGGGTGAGGGAGGGGCTGGGTGTGTGAGGGGAGGGCTGGGTGGGTGAGGGAGGGGCTGGGTGTGTGAGGGAGGGGCTGGGTGTGTGAGGGAGGGCTCACTGGCTGGTCGGGTGAATCAATTAGAGAGGGAAAAAGTGTTTCTGGGAGTGAAGTAACACATAAAATATTTATGGACGGGGGAGTGGAAGAGTCTCAGGGTGTAGCTGTGGAAGAAGAGTCTCAGGGTGTGGCTGTGGAAGAAGAGTCTCTAGATTTGGCTGTTGAAGAAGAGTGTCTGGGTGTGGCTGTGAAAAAATATGTCTTTAGTTGTGGGGCTGGAAACAAAATGTGTTGTATGTGAATGAAAGTAATAGTCCCCAGTATGTAGTAGTCCCAGTAAGTAAACGTCCTCATAATAAACAATAAGCCAAACAGTTGAATGGCTCTTTAATATCTCACAAGTGACACCTGACATCTTTAAGACAACCTCCGTGACAACCTCTTGGTGTATGGTCTTTTAACAGATGCAGACGACACTCCTCCAAAAATAAAACAAAATCTTCCATCCGTGTCTGTGATTAAGACTCCCTTCCCAAAAGACTACTAAGTCATGATTTTTCTTATAAGATAGTTGAGTATTCACTGCTAAAAGACGAGGAGAGAGACCCACTCAGGAGGACAGTGAGAGCGTCTCCATGAAAGTGAGATGACTCACTTTTTGGAGAGAGAAAGTTGAAGCTTATCACCTCAATAAAATTTATGACCTTTCTCTTTGAGCGTCAGTTAAAGGTTATTGTCTTAATGGATATCTAAGTCCTCACTTTTCTTTGTACTGCTGAAACTCTCTCTCTCTTTTAAGTCAACTCTCCGTACGGGACAACTTGTACACGTTTCTCCCAATTGAATTCTTGAGACGCCCCCAATGGGACGGATGTGTTATACCTTGCAAGACCCTGGCGCCTCAGATGCTGGTGTCAGTCTCTGTTATATAATGTTTCTACCGGTTAATTAACAAGTCAGTATTCATCATCCTACCCTAGAAAACTGTTGGAAAAATAGTGGTAAATTTAGTGGTTATAGTGGTGTTGAAGGAGATTACCGTGTGTACATTATTTAGTACTATTATACTTAAGAAGAAACACAGGAGACGCGAACACCTGCCATGCTTCACATAGTGTTTCCTGCTGTACAATAATCACGATTCTGTTTACACGATGAACGAGTCTCAGCTATATTGCTTTTGTTGTTTTATTCAACTTTTTTGTTTTTGTCAACTCTATTTAATGCTGTCATTTGTTGGTTGTGGCTGGTATTTCTGTAGCGAGCCATCCTTCATTCATCACCCTGCACTCACCTTCACATTATCACGACTTTGCAACATTCTCGTCATCAGTAAAGGGGGGGGGGTTGCTTGATTTTGCATGCACAGTTGATATGTTGCCTCGCCCACCTGTGATGTTGTGTGTGGCCAGTTACAAGAATTCAGCTACTAACACGATGTGGGTAGAGTAAACACTATCTGACTCCTCAACAGTCTGGCTCACCACGGCCCAGAAAGTTTGTTTGCATAACGTGAAACAGAAAGCGGTCACTGAAGGTATTTGTATATACTGTACTCTCTCTCTCTCTAATCAGTGTTGGTACAAAGCACAAGGGAATGTGAGGAAGAAACGGGGAGGGAAAAGACGAAGGAAGTTGGAGAGGGACGGGCAGTACAGTCGACATTGGTGTGTGTTAAACTCCTTTATACACACCGCTGCATGGTAATGACTCCTTAAAACAGCACTTGGCTGTACCACTACGGAAGTTTCATGGTGCTTTGATGTCGTCTCGGGCTATTAGCACACACAGCTTCACAAAACACACACAGAATGACGCTGAGCTGCAGAAAATTCAGAGAATTTGCATATTCTTTATAGACCTCCCTGCACACTTAGTTCAAGATAATTACTTTGATATGCAAATTTGCATGACACTAGGGCTTTTTTTGGGGGAGGGGGGGCTGCCCATGTCGGATTTTCCCTAAAGAAAGAGAGGTTCTCTTCTGGTTCTCAACCCCTAAAAAGAATTAGGATATTTATTTCCTTATTTTGTTTGCTTGTCTGTTTCAAGTGTTTTACAAGACAGCGGAACGTTGCTGTTATATAACTCATCGGAAGTCTTATCTCAGGGGGTGTCGCACATAACAACGAGACGTGCTACACTGGATAAAACTTTCCCACGTGTAATAGACTCACCGATTTTATTCAGTATCTCAGTACATGTCCTCCTGAATCTGCTGATCAAGGATCTGTTGTCACGCATTCTGGTGACAGGACAATGTTCTGGGTGAGGCATAACAAATTCGGTGGAGAGATAGGAATACATGTAGATAGATTAACAGACAGAGAGAGAGAGAGAGAGAGAGAGAGAGAGAAAGAGAGAGAGAGAGAGAGATTTTCGTCTACACCGCTCATATAGGAAGCTACAATTTACAATATTTAAATATTCCACAAGGAAACTTTAAAATTGCATTAAATACAGAATGTTTGAAACGTTTAGGCAAACATATCTAGAGTTACACATTTTGCATTTAAAACTTGGTTTATATTTGACTTTCGATTAACATTAAACAAAATAGTTTTATATGGTCAGTGGTGATAACACTTAAGCGTTCGTAATGTTTGAAGAGAATCGCACTCCACAAACATGGCAATTAAACTCGCTGGTATATTTTGGTTAGAAATCAGTAATTGTTGACATTTCAGGTGTGGTCTTGCCCTTGACTGACTCGCTTATTTACCCAATGACGGAGAAAATTTGATTTCCACCCCAACGTAGTGTACTAGTAACTTGTAATTGTCCTTAAGCTTTCCGAATATACACGAGATTCGAAGTAAAGTCGTGAACAGTAATTAGTCTTCACAGGAAACTGGTGAAGTAAAGCAGGGAAGGGCTGTGGTTAGGGTGACGCACATTAGGACTGTGGTGGGGTGAGGCAGGATAGGACTGTGGTAGGGTGACGCACGATAGGACTGTGGTGGGATTAGGCAGGATATTATTACACCGTTTATAAGACTATCACGGTGTTTACCTTTCTTACATGGATAACGAATATATTTCATAATGCTACACATGTTACGCTGGTTAATTCCCCAGTTTACCAGGTTGGTACACATATAAAATAATTGGGCTTTTGGTAACGAAACCCAATTGAAGTTTCTTGTTTTATTATAAAAGTATTATGTTTATAATTCCTGAGTGTATATCAACCGTAAGTTCCACTATTTATGAGTGAATGAGAAAGGACGGCGTTTATGTAATATAAACGTGGATCAACGTCCGTTCGATATTAGTTGATGTGAGTGACTGCTGAGTTGTGACCCATCGAGGGAGAACGGTACGGGTACGTCGTTCCCCCTCGAGGGAAGACGGAGCCATTCACTGCGGCTCTCAAATAACGTCTTCCTCTAGTCAAGGATATCAAACTACTGTTCAGCTTAGGTGGCCAGAGAGCCGGCTACTTATGCCTTTACTCAGCATAGTATGACGCAGCTTCCTGTGGGCACACCTTATCACGTGCATTGAACATGTCACCTCATAAACAGTGGAAAGTTACAGAGGATGAATCTGAATATAAATCAGATGTAAGTAACCCATTTATATAATAATTCTGTTGATGAGACAGGGGCCATTACACACACACACACACACACACACACACACACACACACACAACGTCGGCTAGAGAGGTACAGAAAAGGGCCTGCAGATTCATGCTCGGCGCAGAATACTCCGGCTACATCAACGCTGTTTCCACCCTGGAAATGACATCCCTCAGTGACCTCCACTACCAAGAACTGGAAAGGTTTGGCAGCCAACTAATGCACCACTCTCGTCATCGCTACCTCCTGCTACCGGCAGCCCCCCCACCCACCTCGCGCAGTCCGCCACTATAACAAAATTCAGCCCATAAGAGCCCACACTGATAGATATAAGAATTGCACCATCCCATCTCTTGTTAAAATAATAAACAACTCCTGATGTATGTACTGTACAGCCCTGTAAATGTATTCAACGCACATTATATAATTATGTCTAAATCAAATGTAAGTGTATATTTTCAGCCACCGGCTGCATCTCTATTAATAAACCGTTTATTATTATTATTTTTATTATTATTATTATTATTATTATTATTATTATTATTATTATTGTTATTATTATTATTATTATTATTATTATTATTAATATTATTATTACACACGTACTGTACACTTACAAGCAATACTAAACTACGGCCAAACTTTCTAATTCATAATAGCTCTTGTTATGACACGTTCTCCGTCCCTTGTTACGCTACAGTTTATTCCCCAACTTGAGGTGAATTTCTGCTGAATTACAAAACAATGAGCGTATTATGTCGAGGTAGAGCTCTTAGATGATACTAAAGTCCGCTCATACAGTGTCTGCCGTTCATTACAAAACACTTTTATGTTCTGGCCAAAAATACGATTGTAAAAATTGTCAAGTGGTAATGGAGGAAGGTGAGGTTAATGTGACTTGGTAGACATATAATCTATCATTTCGTTTCCATCATTTCACCAGCCCGGCAGACCCAAATAATAGACCTGACTGGTATAGCACAGACCTAAATAATAGACTTAACTGGTATAGCAAAGACCTAAACAATAGACCTGACTGGTATATCACAAACCTAAACATAGACCTAACTGGTATATCACAGACCTAAACAACAGAGCTGATTGGTATAACAGACTAAACATAGACCTGACTGGTATATCTCAGACCTAAACAATAGAACTGAGTGGTGTATCACAGACCTAAAGATAGAGTTGGTTAAAGTGGAACCTTGTGTCACTCTCCAATCAATGTCAGTTTTCCTTTTTTTTTTTTGCCATTTCTCAGAACAATTTTCTCTCCAATTTTTACTTGCCTCTGTTTCTTTTTTTATTCTCTCCTCTTCAGTTCTCATTTTCACTTTTCTCTTATTTTGTTTCCTTCTTTCACATAATAAAGTCATGTTGATAGGATGTATGAAACACAATATGCCTTGCCATGCATAGCACTTGTTCCTATCACCACACTAACACTCTCTTCACCTCACCACCCTAATACTTGTTTCACTTCACTACACTAACATTGCTCACCTCACCAAACAAACACTCTCTTCACCTCACCACAATAATACTTCTTTCACTTCACCACACTAACATTGCATCACCTCACCACACTAACACTCTCTTTACCTCACCACAATAATACTTGTTTCACTTCACCACACTAACATTGAGTCACGTCACTAAACTAATACTTCCTTCACCACACCACTCTAAGACTTGCTACACCTCACCACACTACCACTTGCTTCACTACACCACACTAATACTTGCTACACTTCACCACACTAAGGCTTGCTACACCTCACCACACTAGCACTTACGTCACCACACCACTGTTATCAGTCTTGGAAACACAGTCTCTCACAATACCTCCACTCCATCACATCAGACCGAAGTCCCTAAGGAATTCCCACTTCCCTCTCACCTCACCATTATTTTCTCTCCTCTTCCTCACTCCTGCTACTTTCCCTCACAATATCCTCCTTCCCTGTGTTATTTGTGTTGTTTCTCACACGTAGGGAGGATTAACTTTGCACAGTTTGGTCCGTCCCTTTCAGCTTAGGGAAGTTTTTGGCACAGATGAAACTTGAACGGATGGATTCTTCAGGAGGGCTTGTCTTCCCGCTGACAACATTAATTGTTTGGATTTTATCATCAGTATTGTTATATCAATTTAGATCATATGTGTTTCTTTCTATATTGTGTGTGGTAAATATATTCAGTGCTAATAGGCCATTTATATTTTTACCCAGTTGGTAATTATGACGTCAGTAGTGAAAGCAGATGCTCATACAGTAGGGTCACCTTTTTATATGGCAAAACTGTACTTGTTTTCTAAAGATCATGCAAAACCTTTTATTAAAACCTTTAACGTCAATATTTAAGCTTATGGAAGAAGTGTGACGTAGGATCTCAAGTATCACGTTCCCGTACTGGGTGTAATGGGTTCCTTGTCGCGTGAAGGCAACGTGTCTTACGGCTTTACTCAGGGCGACAAGTGATATTCCCAAAAATAAAACAAAAACTGTGTTAATCCCAAACTACTTAAGAATTCCTCGAGCTTAAACAAATCTGAATTTCTTAGTCTTTACTCTCTGCTCGAGCAAGCAAGAATATACATGAGTTTAATATTTGCTTACACTGTGGGCTATGTATTCTGTTCGGGCACATTGGTGTATACATAATCATCGTAGCCTTTTATGCAGCTGCCCCCGACACGTCGGTGTGAGATGAGTTTATTAATGTATATTGTTTACAAATGTCATGGTTTGCTAAAAATTTCGTACATTAGTCAAAGAAAGTCTTGGGGTCAGGTTAGGTACCGTACGGAACAGTGGAGGCAGACTGGGTAAAAAAAGGCTTACATCACGCCGGCTAAAATAACACGTTAACTGCCTTTACTCGCAGATATAATTTCTATCATCTACATATCATATTTTTTGCCCGTTGTTATTGTTTATTCTCACAAAATATTTATTTAAGTCAGGTTTGTAGGGAAAATACGGTTTATACTAGAGTACTGTAAACAGTTTTAACAGATGCAAAACTGAAAGAATAAAACAGAACTAAACCCACAGCTTACACGAAGTACGGTTTAGTTGCCCCTTTCATCCTCATAAGTGAAGGATTTGAGAGACTTGGTTCCCTTGGCTTATTAGCTACACAAGAGCACGATGAACTAAGAGGACAAATTTATTGAACAAATAATGAAAAATCTAAAAGTTTATTTTTTTTTACATAAATTAACAAATGATTACTGTTTGTGGTAAAAATGAAATAGACACTAACACCATGTTTGTACAGTATGTTAGCCTCTGTGAGTCTTGCCACAGGGTTCTACTACAGTATATTACATTTCCCTATATATTCTTTTCATTTATTCCTATGTAAAACTTATACAGTATTATCATTTTCATTAAGTTTTCAATAATAATAACGATACGTATTAGGAACCCATTGTGAGATTTGGTGTAGTAATTCGTGTTTACTTGCGGGTTTTTTCCGGTACATAGCACTGACCTCACATAGCACTGACCTCACATAGAAATAACCTTACATAGCACTGCCCTCACATAGAACTGACCTTACATAGCACTGACCTCACACTGTACTGACTTTCCCACAGTGTTGAACTTCCTACACAGTGTTGACCTTCCCACACAGTGTTGACCTTCCAACAGTGTTGACCTTCCCACACAGTGTTGACCTTCCAACAGTGTTGACCTTCCCACACAGTGTTGACATACCCACACAGTATTGACCTTTACATAGTACTGATAATCTCAGTGTCGAAACACATGGTAGCGTGTTAGGTACCAGCTAAATGAGCACAACAAGGCAGTATCCAGGGTGACCTTCGAGCTTTGTTAAATAATGCAGGGTCAGGCCGGCTCATCACCCTCACCTGGCGTGACCCCTCACCACTATTACCACCCTCACCACTCGGCTATCATCACCCTCACCTGTTACCCCCTCACGCTTCGCTCCGCACGACCCTCATCTAGATAATAATAATAATAATGAAACTAATCAGTAAAGTTTTCATACATGTTTACAATTGGATAAGTAGGTCTCTAAATTATGCAGTTGTATAGTTCACCATATGTATAGACAATGTAGGCGTACGGTGCAGGTAGGCAGTGGGAGTACAATACTGTATAGAGTTTCCTGTCTACCGAGACAACGCAGTTAAACAACAACTTGACCAAGGATAGCTGACAAAATTGCCAACTGTTTATTTCCAGTAGGGCCCTTTGCTTAAGCGTACGCTTGGTCTCTTAATCAGTAATTGTATGTCTACAGGAGTATTAGTAAAAGATTACTTGATAAAAACAAACATTACATTGCTCTTGGTCTATCCGAAGCGGCGAATCACTACCGCCGTGGCGAATCACTACCGCAGTATTACATTCTATGGTTTTTATAATATGGAAACCCATTTTCTGCTCTTGTTGTAGCCTCATCCATTATGTATTTCATTGTTTTAGTTTTGAATTGCTTAATACCATAACTTGTTTTGATGTGGTCTGGTAACTTGCTCCAGTCTGTTACAGCAGTAAAGGAGAAATTGTTTTTCGTCTGACCGCGGACACCAGGCTACCATATATTATGTTCACTCCCTCTCGTACCTTGCCGGTTTATATATTGGGTTCATACAAAGCAGTGTTAGACACATAACTAGCGAGGTTATTCTAAAACTATATCTTGCCCTTGTGAGACTTCGCTTGGATTACGCGGTTCAGTTCTGGTCACCGGACTACAGAATGGATGTAGGATCCCTAGAAAGAATTCAGAGGAGAATGACAAGGCTAATCCCGGGCATTAGGAACCTTGAACATAGAGCCAGGTTAAAGCATCTCAATTTGCACTCCCTCGAGACACATAGTGAGGGGCGATATGATCGAGGTGTATAAATGGAAGTCAGGGTTCCAACCAGGAAACGAACTCGTAGCAATGGTTTTAAATTATGCGAATTTAGATTTAGGTGCGAGATAGGTAAACATTTGTTAGGAGATAGAGTAGTGGATGAGTGGAACACGTTACCAAACATCAGCATTTACTCGAATGCGCTGGATAGCTTCAAATATAGGCCAATAGGCCTCCTGCAGTTTCCTTCATTCGTATGTTCTTATGTTCATTAAAAACCCTGTAAGTGTGATTCAGGTTCAGTTGCTTCTCTCTAAACATCACGCTTAACACCTTCATTGATTAAAGAACTTCGTAACCAACATGGTCTCTTGCATTCATGCCTAAAATAATCCTCGCCGACTTGTTTTGGACAGAGTACCGTGACAAGCTGGAATAGTCCAAGTGACATTGTATGAGCGTCAAGCAGCAGGAAGCAATTTGCTTTCTCTTGCTAAGATGCGATTTAAACCACTCGACAGGCCCAATGCTAAGAGCAAGATTGACATTAATGCGTCACTAATGAAGAGTTATTGGGAGGTTTCTGCATATTAGCACCAAAACCACATACGGAAATATAATGAATGATTAACTTTAGTTGTAGTAAGATTTCCATATAGAGGCGATAAAATCATATACCTGTAAGTATATAAATGAATGTGTATAGGTAAATTTGTCTCGTCACTGGATTTCACTGCAGTCACTAAGGTCAGCGATTCACATTAGTTTAGAACATAAGAACATAAGAACATAAGAATGGAGGAAAGTGCAGCGGGCCTATTGGCCCATACTGGGCAGTTCCGTTTACACCCAACCCCTATTGCTCATATACTGTAAGCATCCAACCTATGTTTGAAGCTATCCAGCGTATTCGAGTTAATGATGATATTTGGTAACTTGTTACATTCATCCACTACTTTGTCTCTAAACCAGTGTTTACCTATTTCGCGCCTGAATCTAAATTTGTCTAATTTAAAACCATTGTTACGAGTTCGCTCCTGGTTGGAAAGTTTGAGTACCTTTGTAATATCCCCTTTGTTTAGCCCTGACATCCATTTATACACCTCGATCATGTCGCCCCTCACTCTACGTCTCTCGAGGGAGGGCATATTAAGATGCATTAACCTGTCTCTGTACACAAGGTTCCTAATGACCGGGATTTTGTCTTGTCATTCTCCTCTGAATTCTTTCCAAGGATTCTATACCCATTCTGTAATATGGTGACCAGAACTGAACTGCGTGATCCAGGTTTTGGTCTCACAAGCGCAAGATACAGTTTTAGGATGACCTCGCTCGTCTTGTAACTAACACTCCTTTGTATGAACCCAAGTACTTTATTAGTCTTGTTACGAGCAAAAACACATTGTTTACTTGGCTTAAGGTTCCTACTTGTCATTACTCCTAAATCTCTCTCGCAGTCGGATTTCTCTATGGCATCATTGTTCAACTGGTATCTGGTTTCCCTGTTTACATCTCCTATACTGAGTACTTTACATTTGTGCACGTTGAATTTCATCTGCCATTTATCAGACCATTCGAAATTTTTTTTTAGATCTTCCTGTAGTTTTGCGGAGCCCTCGTCAGTTTTAATAACATGTCCTATTTTAGTGTCATCAGCAAATATACTTATGTTGTTGTCTATGCCGATATCTATGTCGTTTATGTATAAAATAAATAATAATGGTCCAAGTACTGAGCCTTGGGGATCTCCACTAGTGACGTTGCTCCAATGGGATTTAGTGCCGTTAATGCTCACTCGCTGTTTCCTGCCCTCTAACCACGCCCTAATCCATTTAAGGATATTACCTTTGATGCCATGTGCTTCTACCTTTCTAATTAGTCTTTCGTGGGGGACTCTGTCGAAGGCTTTGCTAAAGTCAAGATATACCACATCATAATTGTGCCCCTCGTCCACCGATTCGAAAACTGATGAAAAGAATGTTAAGAGATTAGTTAGACATGAACGTCTGCTTGTGAAGCCATGCTGGGAATCATTGATCAATTGGTGCTTTTCCAGGTGATTTCGAATAGAGTTTGAAATGATTGCTTCCAGTATTTTGCCTATTATTGATGTTAGACTGATTGGGCGGTAGTTAGAGGATAGTGATCTATCCTCCTTTTAAGGACATGTTAAACAACTTTGCAAGGGGCATACTAAGCTCTTCCTTACATTTCTCATCGGGACCAAGTGACTTATTAGGCTTTAGTTTGTCTATTTGCTTACTAACATCGTTACTAGTCACTACTATCTCGCTTAAATTGTTTTCTTCACTATCTCTGAATAGAGTCGGTGCCTCGGGTATCATGTTTAAATTTTCGGTGGTGAAAACTGTTGAAAAATATTTATTCAGATTATTGCTCATTTCTTCGTCGTTATCAGTTTGCTCGCCGGTATCTGACTGTATTGGTCCAATCTTTTCTCGTGTTTTAGTTTGATACATTTGGTAGAATCCTTTGGGGTTTGTCTTTGCCTCCCTTGTTATCTTTACTTCATTATTCCTCTTAGCTTTTTTTTATCTTGGACTAACTCTACTGTCCAATACCTTATAATAATCCCGGAGGTAAATTTCGCCACGATTTATCCTTCTACCTTTAGCCTTCCTTTGACCATTAATGTTCTTTAAATAATTATTTATCCATTTAGGGTCATTGTTGTCTGATCTGAGTTTTTTGTATGGTATGTTCTGTCTTTGTGCATTAAGTAACTCATTATTTAAATTGTCGTGGAACTCGGCAATCTCAGATCTCGTTATCAGGTTGGTGTCATCTGTCAGGTTCACTGCCAAGCGCGACACCCCCTCTCTCAGCTGCCTCTTTAAACTGTCAAAGTTTGCCCTTCTGAAATCTGGGACTTTTGTGGAATTTTCCTTATGTCTGCCCTGAAAATCTAACTGGAATCTAATTTCTTTGTGATCTCTGTTTGCAAGTTCGTTCACTACCTCGACATTGCCAATGAGGTTTTCTTTGTTCGACAGAACTAAATCGAGTATATTATTACACCGGGTGGATTCGGTTATATGTTGACTTAGGAAACAGTCCTGGATCGTTTCGAGAAAATCCTCTGATTTTGAGTTACCCATAAGGTCAGTCCAATCTATTTGGCCAAGGTTAAAGTCGCCTACTATACAGACTTTGTTGTGTATGGAAGCCCTGCGCATTTCATCCCAGATAAGTCGCTCACTAAATTTATCAATATTGGGAGGTCTATATATTACTCCTGTGATTAATTTTTCCCGACCGTCGATTAATTCTATCCAAATTGTTTCTATATTCCTCTCAGTTTTTGTATCCTTATTTATTTCACACTTCAGATTATCCCTGACATAGATTGCTACTCCTTTCCTGGTCTGCCTATCGGTATGGAACAATTTGTAACCCGCAATTTGGTATTCGACAGGTAACTCACGTGAGTCTAGGTTGATCCATGTTTCAGTGAATGCTATTATATTGATTTTTTCGGTACATACCAAGGCCTTAATATCATCCATTTTGCTTCTCATACTTCTACTGTTCGCGTAGTAGACATTTAAGTTAGTCGTGTTCTGAGTCCCCCCTTTACCGCGTTTAGGTTTTAACTCCCTGTCTAATTTAGTATTGTCTTCATTCTTAACACTATTTCCCTGTAATCTTTCACTTTGTTTACCCGCTACCACTGCAGTCTCCTCCACCCCCGTGCCCCTATGTTCCCCATTGTAGTTTAAAGACGGAGCTCTTACGATACCTATTTTCCACACTGGTATAACGAAGGCTGAACAAGACCCTAAGACGAAATCAGTAAGTACTCAGAGACTTATCGTAACTGACAGCCAGATATTGTAGGTTTGGACAAGTAGAACTCTTAGATAGACCAGCAAGCGAGCAATACTTTGAGAAATAGAAATGAGATGTCAACCAAGGGAGATATAGTTACATTGAGTTGGGAGAACCAGGAAGTGAATGTCGCCCCTGAAGGAGTGCATGGTTTTATATCACCTCGTATTGGGGCGTGGCTGTGGTGACGTCACTTGGGGGCTGGGAGCGGCAACAAAGACAGGCGCCACGGTGTTGCTCTCACGCATTCAGTTCACTTGTGTCGAGGAATTTCCCATGGCTATTGTCTCGATACTTGACAGAGGCTATCGGCAGTTTGTCAAAGAAAGATGTTGCAGCTATTTTATAAAAGGAATTTAAAGTTGGTTGCAAGTTCAGATGCGTCGTGGCAAAGTTCCTAATTGATGTTTAACACTACCTTGGGTCGTTCGGTCGTTCTTTTGGTTTGCTGCTCTGTCCAAGGTTTTTTTTTAATGCTTCCTGAACTTTTTGGGGGTTATTTTTATTTTCCTCAATATTATTGTTAACGTATTCTTCTTTCCTCCGCTTTACATCTCCGTATTTTGTTTCTTAGTCTATAATATTTTTCCTGTGACTCATCAAGTCTGTTTCTTTTAATCTTATGAGCGAGTTTATCTCCGTGTCTGATTGATTCTATATCTCGCTAGTCATCCATGGAACAGTCGTAGCTTTTATTGTTATCTCCTTTAGCTGCTACGTCTTAAAGAACGTCAGTAAAAGTGTTTAGAACTTCTCCGAGGCCTCGATAACCACCATGAAATTTGCCAGGTGCGTCCAATCATTATTTTATGGTATATTTTGAAACTTCTCTATTTTGTAATTTTTCTTTGACTGTATTTTTATTACGTTGCGCTCTTCTGTCTTACCCCAACCTTTTTAATGCTATAGTAAGTGATAAAGTGGTCACTAAGGTCAGCAGGAATGACGTTTAGTTGACTTATTTTGTCTTGGCTAATTAGATATTATATGATCTAATTTGGTGGGTGAGGACTTTGCTATCCAGGTAGATAAAAATCTTGTCAAAATGACCTACAAACTGACTATCGTTGTGTGGGCGGTCGAGTGGATACGAGGATGAATGAGTTAAGCTTTGAACAGCAATATTTCCAGCAGTAAACCTCTTGATTAAAAGACTTACACAGCAGTGAAACAAAGCCCTTTATCACATTGACAACAGCCGCTACAGCCTCTCTCTCTCTCTCTCTCTCTCTCTCTCTCTCTCTCTCTCTCTCTCTCTCTCTCTCTCGGTGCTTCCACCTGGATGACTCAGACTCTTGTATAATTCTACTCAGTATATATCTCCGTGTTTTTAATTATGTACAAATATTTGTAGGACTTAAATTTGCTTTTTCAACACATATATCCGATTTTTTCAGCTTGATGGGGAAATAATGTGAAAACCTTCTCTCATGTGTTACTCAGCTTGCGTGCAGGTTGATCATTGGCTAGTATTAATGCATTAACTTGCTGATTAGTCGAAAGAGCCACAGAAGACGTGTTGGCTATACCTTATATACACGACTTTTCTCTATTATTTGTATATACACATATATGTATATTATACAATATATGCTTCCCACTATATACACACAGTCTTCACCACATGGGAAACAGAAGATTAGATAAAATAAAACACTTCAGATTATTTTGTGTGTTCTTTATTCTAGACGCAGGTGTTCCTTATATACACTCTTTGTGAGACACACTTGGCCTTGCTGAGACAAATGAGTATCAGTTCTAAGAGAAACAGATACACTGAGTCACATACAGTAGGAACACAGATGGAGGCAGTCAGTGTTACGGAGTCCACCACATTACTAAGGGGCGGGCACCTCACACACGGACGCATATATGTTGCCACAATTGACGTCGACCCACAGTCCATCAGTCATTCTCATGTACACACAATTCTCACCGGTGCCTCCGTTGGGTTCAGGCGGGTCGAAGTTTAGGAAAGATAGAGCCTCACCTGTGTGGGAGGAGAGTTATTGCTGTTTTATGGTGATGATAATAGTGGTGAAAATGGCGATAATGATGGTAATGGTGATGATAATGGTGGTAATAATGATGATAATGGTGGTAATGATGACGATAATGATGGTAATAATGATGATAATGGTGGTAATGATGATGATGATGGTGGTAATGATGATGATAATGGTGGTAATGATAATGATGATGGTGGTAATGATGTTGATAATGGTGGTAATGATGATAATAATGGTGGTAATGATGAGGATAATGATGGTAATGATGATGATAATGATGGTAATTATGGTGATAATGGTGATAATGATGATGATAATAATAGTGATAATGATGATGATAATGGTGGTGATGATGATGATAATGGTGGTAATGATGATGATGATAATGGTGGTGATGATGATGGCGGGAACGACGACGATAATGATAAAGACGGTGCTATGGACGATGACTGGAAAGTTATCAATGTTATTTACTTGTTATTCAAGTTAGCCTCACCTGTGTCAGTGTTCTCCCACGTGTTCTCCACGGTAGCGTCACTGACCATGATCCAGATTGTTCCAGAGCTGTACAAGCTTCCAACGGCGTCTATCTCATCCTTGTTCTGCATGAGTAAGACAAGTGACAAAGGTGTACTACTTATCACCTGCCTAATTATCGCACCTGTAACTTTACTGAACCTAACCTAACCCAAAAATTATCTAATATTACTTAACCTAACTAAAGTCCCAACCTGACTTAAGATCCCGTTACATAACCTCAGCAACCAATCTAACAGTTTCGTATCACACTAGCTGCCACCTTTAAACTGGACTGATGAGATGTCATCTACTAGATAATCTTGTACTAGCTGGTGTTCCCCTCAACTGGTACTTTGTAACTGTTACTTCGTCTTTGTTTAATAATAATTAATGTTCACATAATGTCTAACTTAATTTGGTTATCAATAACGAACTGACTGATAATAACAACTGTCCCTTTTAGGAGAGAATAAAAAAAGGTGATTTACAAAGCTTCTTTGTGTGTGGGATACAGGGGTGAAACTATGGGCAAGTTTTTGTACGACAATTGCCTCTGTCTACCCAGCAGTAAATTGGGGACTTGGATGTTAATCGATAGGCGGATCGCGTTCCTGGGTAATGATTAGTCAGTGCTGCTGGCGACATGTCCGGTCTACTCGGACTGTTTTTTTTCACTGGATCACACAACTCGTTAACTCACGGTGTTGTTGTTGAGTTAGCGACAGCTTCTACACCTTAAACAAATTCACGAAAAGGTGGCCCTAGGGCCGGCCATCCTCGATCTCAAGGGGCATAAAAAAATATTCGCTGAGGGCTGGGCACTTGGTGATGACCTGAGCAAATCAGAGGTGTGTGGAGGACATGGGTATGTCATTCAACACGTGAAAAGGTTTTGATATTATATGTTTAGTTGATGATTATGTAGGTAATTCGGGGAGTGTAATTTATACATGTACTATATGTAAATAGCCCATATCTGTATAAGGAGTACTGTCCTCAGTTAACCATCACGTGACTTGCTCGCCTGACCAAATTTTTTATGAAAATCATTGATCACCTACAACCCTAACCTAACCTAACCTAACCAGTCACTCATGTATGACTCGTAAACAAATGCCAGATGTCAAGGAACCTTTGGCTTTAGTGGTATTTGTTCACTTGTAACTGAAGTTCAATATTTAAGACAAACTTTGACATCTGATAAGGGTTGTATTAGACGACCAAAAACTAGAGAAAAAGGAAGACTTTTCAAAAACATAATATAATAAACTTTGTCCAAAGTTATAACTTTATGATAAAATTAGTATTACATTAATATTAGCCCCCCCCCCCATCAGCTTATTTCACCTTAGGGTTAACCACCCTAAGATAATCTTACCTAATACCACAGGTAGTGGTAAGGTTGTTGTATAATGTAAAAACTGCCGTAGTAACGATAATTAAACACCACAGGTGTTGAAGTACAAAAACACAACAATAACGACACACGTATATCGTTGTGGCATATATAAGTTGTAATTTATAAGTGAAATGTATTTTGTAATGATTATCACCACTTGTTGGCTTACTCGCCGGTCGACTGATCGATGTGTTTTCTGTTACGACCTTCATTGTCGTGTTATTGTTCTAATCCCGGTCGAGTGGCCAGACCCCAGATATAAAGAGATAATTATTATTGTTCATTGTTGTTAAGTGTTATTAAAATAGAGCCATATAGGAAAAAGGTCAATATTACCTGCAAAATATCACAAATCTTTTACAAGTTTAACTATATATAAAAACGAGGAAGAAGTAGAGAGACAGAGAGAAATACAAGGCCAGATATACAGGCGAAAGAGAGAGAGAGAGAGAGTACAGTAATAGGAAGAACAACAAAACTGTTAACTTGACACAACATTATTAGTCTTGAATTTATTGAAAAAGTAACAAGAGAGAATTAACATAATATTAACAGAGATACAATTAACTTTGTACACTTTATCAGGGAAAATAGAAATGATAGTTACATACCCTAGGCAGAGCAAGCGAGGCGCCCATGTTGGCACAGTTCAGCCTGGCGTTGTGCTGGGAGAGGCTACTGTCGACGGCGCGATAGGCTTTCCTGCCAATACGCTGAAAGCCTTCCCCGTAGTCTGTGAAGCAGGAAGACGCACCTTAGCTTTCGTCTTTGTTCAAGACATTCAGAGGCATCTGAATTTAACAGGGACTGAGAGAGGCTTACAAAACATCAGGTCAGGTCAATAACATGGGATCCTCTAATCCACACACCACCACCACCTCAAACATAAGAAGAGCTTTAAAAAATGGGCGACGTAACTTGTCATGTCAACTCAGGTCAAAAATATGAGATCCACTAATCATCTGGCCGACATCTACCTCAAATGCTTTCAGAGAATTTTTAACCTTGGGCCACTGACAAATATACTTGTGTAACATATTATCACTTTTGTACTGACCATCACTAAGGTTTATAGAATTAATTTCACTTTTCAAACTTACTTCAACCAGAAGTCTGTCTGTGACACATGATGATCCATTCACCTCTAAACTGTTTTCCCAATCTATGGGATGATCATTGTTCCTTTCATGAACTAAAAGTGCACTACTTTCAGATGCTGTTCTAATATTGTTCTAATTCTGAGTTGCAATGCTTTCCCAGTCTGACCTACATAATTTGCCATTACAATTGCTACATGGAATGCAGTAAACACTTCCATTTACATTCAAGGTTGTTCTGTTCTTAATTAACATATTCGTAATAGTTGAGTCATACTTAAAAACAACATTAATGTTTAATAATTTAAAGGACTGAACTAACAATAAAAGTATATTTTAGCCCTTTTAAGACAACTGTCAACAAACAATGAAGGGTACCCAAGCTCTTGTGCAATAGACTGAATGTGTTGCAGTTATTAAACAAATTGGTGGTCACAAATACGCAAACATCTCAACATCATAACAGAAAAACTGACAATTTGGTAGACTCAAGGTGTCTCGATAAAAAATGTACGAAACTGTCTACCTGTGTAGGCTTTCTCTACACCTTAAATTTATATTTGTAACCATTTCTCATGATAAGCATATAAAAAATGGAAGGATCCATTTATTTCTCTTTCAATTTTGAAGGTAATACTAGGGAAAAGATCGTTAAGCTGTCTAAAAATTCCAGTGGGTCACTGTTTCTAGGGCATAGACGAAGAACATCATTTACATATCTATACCATGAAGGAATAAAATCACTTATGTTGGGTAGTAATCTAGCCTCAAAAACTCTATATATATAAAGGCTAAGGGAGCAGAAAGAAAATTACGCATGCTCATGGCAAATATTTGTTTGTAAAACTTCCCATTTGCCCTAAAAATATTGACAGTAACGCATAACTCTATCAGTGTGAGAAATATATCATGTTCAATAGTCGAATGTAACAGTTGCAATTTATCTTTAAGGAATGAAAAGGTCATTCACTGGTACTTTAGTGAGAAATGAATTTCAGCAAAACTTATCAATTCACATGGTTCATTGTGTGCACAAAAACTTGGGTATTTCATGTAGATCCACAATAGAAATGTGGACAAGATAAATCTCTATAAGACCACACAGGAAAAGGGAAACACTGAAGCACCTTATCTTTCGTGTTTTTTCAAGACATACACAGACAAAATAAACACACGCTAACCTGTCCAGTACATGGTGTAGCCGGGGGCAGAGACTAGGTTTGTGAGGACGGTGGTCTTGACAGTGTTGGACAGGAGACACTGTCGGTCAACGGCACTGTAACAGCAGCCCTGACACGTCCAAGCAGCTGTACACGCTGCAGCACACATCAGCTGTTAAGTCATAAACACAACACAGTTTTAGTTAACAAAGTGGACAGCTGATGAGGTCACAAATATAATATTGTTGTATAATATAATAGTTTGAATAAAATTAATGAGACAAAACAAATGGTCAGAGTTTAAGAGAAACCATGAATGAAAAAGAGAGAACATGAATAATATAAACGTGTGGCAATGAATATAATAATAGAAAAACTCAAGTTGTGGTAAAGAGTTTTAGTCCATCTCTCCCTCTCTCTGTGAGTGACTTACCTTGTCACTGACAGTGAGCGTCTTGGTCACGTATCCCGAAGTTGGACAAGAGTCATTTTTGACACGACCTAACAACAAGGCTCCTGCAGGATTCCAGAGACTCCGTATCAGCAAGATGACGAAGAAGGAAGTCATCCTGTCTGCAGAGAAAGTGATCATGACGACCACAAGAACACTCTTTGGGGCTCTTGGGAGACTGCTGCTGCTGGCAGGTGTCCAGACGCTTTTGGTGCGAGGGACAGACTGACACCCTTACAACAAGAAGTTGGTAGCTCAGATTCCGATACTCAGAATCAATACGAAGTGTCTTCAAGAGAAGCATATCGTGATAACTAGTTCGTGTTTCTTGTGGCATGAATCATTAAGTTCATTATTTACTAACACTGGTGCCTCCTCATGTCAGTAAAGAATTTTTGCCGTCTAATATCTCCTTTACAAAGCATATTTTTCCAAGACATCTGTAATTTTTATTTTTTTGCCATATGATTTTTTCTCCAAAATACAATAAGTATGTATAAAATATTTTGGAGATCTGAAGCCTTCCTGTTTATTCTAGTCTTTCTTAAGTGGATGTGTATTGGGTGATGACCTGACTTAGGGCCGTGGTGTGTGTTGAGTGATGACCTGACTGAGGGCCGTGGTGTGTGTTGAGTGATGACCTGACTGAGGGCCGTGTGGCGTGTTAGTGTGATGACCTTACTGAGAGCCGTGGTGTGTGTTGAGTGATGACCTGACTGAGGGCCGTGGAGTGTGTGGGAAAGGGCAGTGGTGGGGTGAGGCATGATAGGGCTGTGGTAGGGTGAGGCAGGATAGGAGAGTCTGGGGTGAGGCAGGATAGGACTATGGTGGGGTGACGCACGATAGGACTGTGGTGGGATTAGGCAGGAATGGGATCTGGTGGGGTGACGCACGATTGGGCTGTGGTGGGGTGAGATAGGATAGGACTGTGGTGGGATTAGGGAGGATAGGGCAGTGGTGGGGTGACGCACGATAGAACTGTTGTGGGATTAGGCAGGATATTATTACACCGTCTGTAAGACTATCACGGTGTTTACCTTTCTTACATGGATAACGAATTGATTTCATAAAGACACACACACACACACACACACACACGTACACGTACTGTACACTTACAAGCAATACCAAACTACGGCCTAACTTTCTGATTCATAATAGCTTTTGTTATGACACGTTCTCCGTCCCTTGTTAAGCTTCAGTTTATTCCCCAACTTGAGGTGAATTTCTGCCGAATTGCACGACAATGAGGGAATTTTGTCGAGGTAAATCTCTTAGATGATACTAAAGTCCGCTCATACAGTGTCTTCCGTTCATTACAAAACACTTTTATGTTCTGGCCAAAAATACGATTGTAAAAATTGTCAAGTGGTAATGGAGGAAGGTGAGGTTAATGTGACTTGGTAGACATATAATTCATCATTTTGTTTCCATCATTTCACCAGCCCGGAAGAACCAAATAATTGACCTGACTGGTATAGCACAGACCTAAATAATAAATTTGACTGGTATATCACAAACCGAAACAATAGACTTGACTGGTATAACACAGTCCTAAACAATAGACTTCACTGGTATAGCACAGACCTAAACAATAGACCTGACTGGTATATCACAAACCTAAACATAGACCTAAATGGTATATCACAGACCTAAACAACAGAGCTGATTGGTATATCACAGACTTAACATAGACCTGACTGCTATATCTCCGAACTAATCAATAGATCTGACTGGTATATCACAGACCTAAACAACAGAGCTGATTGGTATATAACAGACTAAACATAGACCTGACTGGTATATCTCAGACCTAAACAATCGAACTAACTGGTATATCACAGACCTAGAGATAGAGTTGGTTAAAGTGGAACCTTGTGTCACTCTCCAGTCAATGTCAGTTTTCCTTTTTTTTTGCCATTTCTCAGAACAATTTTCTATCCAATTTTTACTTGCCTCTGTTTCTTTTTTATTCTCTCCTCTTCAGTTCTCATTTTCTCTTTTCTCTTATTTTGTTTCCTTCTTTCACATAATAAAGTCATGTTGATAGGATGTATGAAACACAATATGCCTTGCCATGCATAGCACTTGTTCCTATCACCACACTAACACTCTCTTCACCTCACCACCCTAATACTTGTTTCACTTCACCACACTAACATTGCATCACCTCACCACACTAACACTCTCTTCACCTCACCACAATAATACTTCTTTCACTTCACCACACTAACATTGAGTCACCTCACTTAACTTATACTTCCTTCACCACACCACTCTAAAACTTGCTTCACCTCACCACACTACCACTCGCTTCACCTCACCACACTACCACTTGCTTCACCACACCACACGACTTGCTACATCTCACCACACTACCACTTGCTTCACTACACCACAATAATATTTGCTACACCTCACCACCACTTGCTTCACTACACCACACCAAACTAATACTTGCTACACTTCACCACACTAATACGTGCTTCACCTCACCACACTAGCACTTACGTCACCACACCTATGTAACCAGTCTTGGCCACACAGTCTCTCACAATACCTCCAGAATACCGTCCATCACATCAGACCGAAGTCCCTAAGGAATTCCCACTTCCCTCTCACCTCACCATATTTTTCTCTCCTCTTCCTCACTCCTGCAACTCTCCCTCACAATATCCTCCTTCCCTGTGTTATTTGTGTTGTTTCTCACACGTAGGGAGGATTAACTTTGCACAGTTTGGTCCGTCCCTTTCAGCTTAGGGAAGTTTTTGGCACAGATTAAATTTGAACGGATGGATTCTTCAGGAGGGCGTGTCTTCCCGCTGACAACATTAATCGTTTGGATTTTATCATCAGTGTTGCTATATCGCTTTAGATCATATATGTTTCTTTCTATATCGTGTGTGGTTAATATATTCATTGCTAATAGGACATTTATATTTTTACCGAGTTGGTGATTATAACGTCAGTAGTGAAAACAATACTGTACTTCTTATCTTAAGATCATGTAAATCCTTTATTACAAACCTTTAACGTCAATATTTTTGTTGATTATTTTCCCTCACAAAAAATAATGATAGTATTTGTACGTGAAGTGTGACGTAGGATCTCAAGTATCACGTTACTGTACTGGTTGTAATGGTTTCCTTGTCGTGTGAAGGCAACGTGTTAACTGTGTTAATCCCAAACTACTTAAGAATTCTTCGAGCTTAAACAGATCGAATTTCTTAGTCTTTACTCTGCTCGAGCAAGCAAGAATATACATGTGTTTAATATTTGCTTACACTGTGGGGTATGTATTATGTTCGGGCACATTGGTGTATACATAATCATCGTAGCCTTTTATGCAGCTGCCCCCGACACGTAGCTGTGAGATGAATTTATTAATTTATATTGTTTACAAATGTCATGGATTGCTAAAAATTTCGTACATTAGTCAAAGAAAGTCTTGAGGTTGGGTTAGGTTATTTTCTTATGTTCTTTTGTTCTTATGTTCCCACACAGTGTTTACCTTCCCACACAGTGTTGACCTTCCAACACAGTGTTGACCTTCCCACACAGTGTTGACCTTCCCACACAGTGTTTACCTTCCCACACAGTGTTTACCTTCCCACACAGTGTTGACATACCCACAGTATTGACCTTTACTGATAATCTCAGTGTCGAAACACATGGTAGCATGTTAGGTGCCAGTCAAATGAGCACAACACGACAGTATCCAGGGTGACCTTCGATCTTTGTTAAATAATGCAGGGTCAGGTCGGCTCATCACCCTCACCTGGCGTGACCCCTCACCACTATCACCACCCTCACTTGTAGGCTGTCATCACCCTCACCTGGTACCCCCTCACCCTTCGCTCCCTACGACCCTCATCTCGATGATAATAATAATAATTATGAAATTATTCAGTAAAGTTTTCATACAGGTTTGCAATTGGATAAATATGTTTATAAACTATGCAGTTGTACAGTTCAGCATAAGTATAGACAATGTAGGCGTACGGTGCAGGTAGGCAGTGGGAGTACAATACTGTATATAGTTTCCTGTCTACCGAGACAATGCAGTTAAACAACAACTTGACCAAGGATAGCTGACAAAATTGCCAAGCAATACGTAACTGAACGAAGTATAACA